>NC_056743.1:432035882-432155882 GCF_019279795.1 Protopterus annectens
CTGTAACTTACTTGTTTCAGTTATTTTATTTGTCTAAACTATAATCTACACAGCTGGAATTCATTTTATTGCATGAAAATACTGTATAAATAACCCTTTCTAACTATGTATTTAGATTATTATATATACTCTGTTCTTGTCACCTTTCCATTTACAGTGTCTTTACCCTAATTATTCTCTGCCAGATAACTTCTTTAAAGCTTGCAGTCCAATGTCTCTTTCCTATTAACTCATATCGTCTTTCAAGATTATATTTTGTATATATTTTAATGCATTACCAACAACATTACTATTCTTATTCTGTTTTGTGACTATTATGTATTTGATTAATTATAATGTCTGACTAACTTACACATGTTCATTTTGTATATCTACATGCAACTGTGTTTTATCTGTACTGTGACTGAAATGGGTCAGCTCTGTGATCTGTCCAACTTCAGTAAATACATTCATTAGGTGAAGTGCATGATACATTTTATAGAGACAAAATAGTCTGTGGTATAAAAAGATCAAATGAGTCAAGGTTTTGAGAAACAGACCTGGAGTTATCAAAAGTGATGTACAGATGCAGTTTGAAGGAAATTACATATATAAAAAAATAGAAGTAAAGTAAAATATGAATAAAAATGAAAAGCATGAAATATAAAGTGAAATGTATTGCAATGGTGATGGTGAGGAGAGAGGGAAAACTATAAGATGCAAAGAAGTATGGTACAATTGAAATTTAAGCTTCATATATTAAGTGTGGCTACAAACAAATTATGGCACAGTTAAAACTTAAGCATTGTGTAATAGGGAGTGAACACAAGTACAACAGGAATAAGTATCCAGCGGTTAATCAATTTTGTAATAACTGTGGTAGAAAGAATCATTTTACAAAGATATGCTACGGAAATAACTGAGTGAAAATATGCATATTACTGCATCAAAAGTTGAAAATAAACTACATGTGGTGCATTTACAATTGAAAGAGTTTATGCTGTGAAAACACAGGAAAATAACTACAATAAGATGAGCATGGGAACAGAAGATAACAATTAAAACATTAAATGTTTAAATTAGAGACATTCAGAGCATCTATCAGAAAATGCTTCCTCAGCAATTAAAAACACTGAAAGAAAAATAAGGTGTACATTTACTGACATATCTGGGTTGTCAGGTAAAGTCATTTTTCAAAGTTGTTAATATTTTAATATAAAAAAGTACAATATTCTGCCAGGAAAACTATTGCCCAGACCCACCTCATTTCTACCCTTTTCTATGCCTCTGTTATATATACTAACCTATCTAAAAATAACCTCTCCAAACTTTCCACCTGTTATAATAGCATAGCTAGATTCATCACATGCTCCCCCTTTAAAACTCACCACTGCCTCAACCTCAAACAACTTGAATGGCTAGAACTGCAGAACCATATACTCTGTCAACAATTACTTATCACTCAAAAGATCCTATACCACCCCAACAGCACCCATATCCTCACTAATATGATTATACCATACAAAAATCTGACTACACTCCGCTCTGCTAATAAGCTCCTAGTTTCCTCGATTAAATCTAACAACAAAGCTGTTGACTCACTTTTCTAAAACACAGCAGGTAAAAACTGGAATCAGCTTCCTTCTGAATTATCAAACCTTGCTTCTACTTCTCTATTTAAAAAAAAATCTTAAAGAACATCTTAAAACTCATTGGCTTTGTCCATGTGCTAACCCAGACTGATATATTTTTCCCCTTCCTGCTCTTACCCCTATCCCTACTCCTCTAACCCATGCCTCCAAATCTAGTTACTACTCTTTTCTTCATATTAAGAGAATAAAATATAAGTTTTTTTCTCTCTTAATTGGTCTTGCTCATACCTACTATTGTGTTTTAGTATAATTTTTGAGTATAATTTTTAGTATAACTTTTATAGTTTACAATTTTATTATTATAATTTTTCTTTTGACCAATGCTGCCTCTGCATTGTGATTTTACATGTCTTTTTATATATTGTTAACTTTGTCACTGTACATGCTTGGAGCTTTTCTCCCTGGGCCTCTACTGAAAATGGACATATATCCAGTTAGACTAGCCCGGTCAACAAATGTAAAATAAATAAATAATAAAAAAATAAAAATATTCTCTTTCAAACAGTAATTAAAGAAACACTTCATGGGAAACCTAGAAAAAAACATCCAATTTCCATTGGACCATGCTACTCATACAGCACTACATAGCCAAGCCCAAAACAATAATGCACACCACTTATCTTTGTAACAGATTAACCCCCATGTTCTCAAACCCTAGACATTTCTGAAAAATAAATTGCTTAAATAGTTATAATAAATCACAAGAGACCTTCCATGTCTAAAACTCCTACCAGCTTTGAGATTAGATTACCCAATATCTTCCAACCTCTACATTAGATGACTCCTCAAACTCACTCTCTTGAATCATACTCATGGAAACACTCATCCATTTACCCATGCACATGCTGCACCATACATACATCCAGACCTCGACTGCCTACCTAACCCTCCACCCCGTGCAACCACCCAGGCAGGCATACATTGAAATATTCATCCAACTTCACTCATGCCCCTACAGGCACTCACAGATATACTCACTTAAAAACATTAACACATCCCCACTACCACATATTATTTTATCTAAATAAATTTTTTCAAAAGCTAAATGGATAGCTTTACACAATCACTACCCAGTGATGGTTGTATTAGCAGAAAAGGTCTCTTTTCTTGGTTCTTTAATTAAAATGTGATTTAATTTCCAAACATACCTGACATATAGTCAACCTGTTAGTCACATAATGATGTTTCACTGATATATGGAAAAAAACAATAGTTGCTCTCATTCCCAGAAGTACTAACTGTTCCTATAAGTCTAACTACTTGCCTAGCTCTCATCTCCCATACATAATCAGCTAGAGAAGAATGTATACAACCAGTTCACTTTGTTTCTGTATCAGTATAACATACCTTTTTGTGCACTACATAATCTATCCCATTTGGTTACTAATTGGCCTTACACATCCTGTGATCGATAATTGAATATTACCCTAATGAGAATAACTCTGATCATACCATAGATAATTTGAGGGGACCCATGCATGGGATAAAGTATTTGGAGCTGCTTCTGTCCATCAGTAGCACAGGGACAGTTCTGGGGTTAATTTTCTGTTTCCCATCCATAGGTCCAAGTTGCACTTGAATACAGACAGGGATGAACTTTGTTTTATGTGGATTGAGGAGTCTGTTCCAGAGTGGTAGTGTCATGTGCAAGAAATACATGTCCCTCCAAACCAAAGAGGTTTAATTCTCTAGACCAGGTATTTCTGATGACATTTGATTTGCTGATGTGCAGTAAATTCATCAGTAATGGGTCAGAGGATGCCATGCATGCCAGACACAGGTCACCTCCTATCAATCTGTAGGATACTGAGTATAGAATTGGGGCTTCAGTCTGTCCATATAGAACATGTTGATTAGACCTTGTATCTTTTTAGTAAGGCATCTCTGTGGACATCCCAGTTGTTGCATGTGTCAGAACAGAATAATGCCAAAGGGAACAATATATGACTGGCCATATCAGGGCTGAGTAAAGGGGAGCAATGACATTCCTAGATCTAGACATAATCCCCTTGTTTATAAGCTGTGCAATATAAGACTTTCTTACAAAAATGGACACACAGTAGAAGTTAGGTCACTGTCCACAGAATTTACCAAATCACGAATAACTGGGTCAGCTCTCAGGGGTATATTCTTAATGTGGCAGTTCCCTGGGATACATGTCTTCCTAAAGTACACAATAATGCATTTTTGGCATTTAGTTTCCATCCTTGATATTTCCCATCAGGAATTTATTTGGGACAAACCATTCTGCAATGGCAAAGTCATTTTGGGATTTAATAACTGTTTCTAATGTACAGTCATTTGCAAACTTAGCCAGAGACCTTTGGTAACTGGCTTTTACTTAAGAAAAGGAGATGTCACACAGGAAAGTTCCCAGCAGAGAACCCTGGGGAATCTAATGGTGACTGGTCCCTTTGTGGAGGTAACTTCCCCTAGTCTGATTATCTGCATTATATCTGTGTTAACACACATACTCAAGTTTTGGAACCAAGAAGTATCCAAGGAACAATCCTTGTTCCACATACTCTTCAGCTTGTTTTTTGTTTCATTCCCAATTGACCTAAAACTAAACCCAGAGAGGAGACAGAAAAATGAAATAAATATTCTCAATGAGTGCTATGAAAACAGGATAGCCTAAAAAACAACTATACAAGTAATTGTCAACTTAATCTACAGCAATACTGATTTTTTTAATTTTTTTTTAAAGTTGACCAAAAGCTACATATCTGTTGTACTAATTTGCAGGGCTAGATGACGTGAAGGATGCCAGCTGTCAAACTACCCTTCTATAGAGGGGAGTAGATATTTTGCCCATTACTGATACTTTATTGGGAACAGGTAGCCATTGTGGAACAGCATTAATTGTACAGAAATTTGATACAGGGTCAGTTTTATAAGCAATCATTTAAATTGATTCTCATTTAAAAAATATTAATTTCTCTTAATAGTTCCATCCAATGCCTTGAAACATGCCAATCAGAATAATCTGGAAAATTTACTACTGAGAACAAATAATGTTTTTTACCTGAATTCATGAAGCAGCAAGCTTACATTTGCTTGAGACAAAGCTGACATGGGATGAGAATTCAGCAATAGCAATTTGTATTAGATTTGGAAATGGGGTAGCTCTATTTTTAATTTTCCAAGATAGTCTCAAATCTTCCACTGACAGAATTGATTTATTTTTGGTAAAGTAGTACAAAGTATTCTTTAACAAAGAGAAATTAAATTAATTTAATGGTTTTTGATACCTAAAAGTAATGTCTATCGGATTTTCCCGGTGAGGGGTCACCACAGCGGAACTCCAGTCCGCTAATGATTGACAGTGGATTTTTACGGTGCCAAGGTGCCAGCCCAATGCCCAACCTTCAAAGAAGGCATGCCACTCACGCATACACCTACCTGCATATTTTTTTAAACATCACTTGACAGTGGGGAGGACATGCAGACTCCACACAGAAGGCGTTCCAGCCAAGAATCGAACCGGAGAACCTCTTGCTGTGAGGCGACAACGCTAACCGCTGTGCCACCGCGAAGGCGTTAGAATTATTGAGAGGTGGTTGATGTAACATGAATATCTTTAACAGTCTGGGCATCTTCATGAGATTATTAGCTTCTATAATCAGAAGTTTAATAAACAAAGGGAGTTACTGAAATATGAATGACATTTCTCAATGAAGGGAGCAGATGGACATCTATTCCTAAATGAGTTATCACTGATCTGTTCTGCATTATCCAAAGAGGGGTATAATTTGCATTTGATTCAAAGTTCACAGAACTACTAAACAGTTTGGCTAACCTCAATGCATTGTAAAAAGATGCAGATGTGGAATTCTGAAACTTACTTTTTTCGCATTTGACAGACGATTTGATTTATATGAGACATATAGCTTTCCAGAGAAATTTCAAAATGATTTTACTTGCTGATTTAAACAAATCAGATTGAACACGTGTAACGAAATTATTAAAAATAGAAAATACCAGGAGATATATTTATCTTAACAGAAGATCTGGGTAAAAGATTAAATTTGAAGTAAGAATTATCAGACAGTTAGCCAGATATATGGAGAGTCATTACAGTTCTGGTGAACTGAATACTGACTTTTAAGACTGAAAGTTTACAAAAATGTAACGTTTGAAATCTTTAAATTTTGTGATGCCTAGTTGTCCAGTGTTTCAGAGTTTTGATGTTACTGAAACAAACTTACAGGCAATATTATTGGCCATTCAATAGTTTACAACTGTTAAAATCTAGACAAAGCACAATAACTTTAAACCAGTCTTTTGAGTAAATCTAAGCTCTCTGTTTTTCTTATATATATTGGTAGGGCAGGCCATAACCTAGGTGTTCTGCACAAAAAGAGGGTAGAGAAATTAAATATGAATTATTCAGAGTCCTCAAAGAATAGGGAATAAACTGAGCCACACAGAATTTCATTTTTATAAGTCGCATACATTATAATTAAATCACCTCTTAATTCACATGTATCCTATAGAAAAGATTTAGTCCCTTCAATCTTTCACTAGAACTGAAATATTTCACACTTGTTACCTGTCTTATATAGAATCTCTATCTTCTCAATTTTCTTAATTTGTGTCCGGTTTTACAAAATAGCAGCAATCCAACAACATCTCAACTTGAGATAACAACTTAAAATATTGTTGACTGCCCCAGAGACTTTTTTTAAGTACACTTTTCAAATGTAGTTAAGAATATAAACCACTATCTACTAGGATATCTAGATTCCAAACAGAAGTATCTGATATTAAAATATGTTTATGCACATGGGTATTTCAGATTTTTTTTTCCAGAATGCAAAACCTTTCCTTGTACTGAATTTAATATAATTTAAAGTGGTCGATTTGTGCAGTCTGTCCAAGAATTTCTAAAACAAATTCTGATCCTTCACATTATTAATAATTGTTCCAAGCTTAGCACTCTCAGCAAATTTAGTCACTAATACTTTTTTGTGAAGTAAAAAATATTGAGATAAACATTACAAATAGGGGGCTCAATACTGAACCTTGAGGTACCCCAATATTTGCTTCTACTTATTCAGAAATGCAGTCTGATATGTATGTTACACCTCTTGGTCTTAAGCCATGGTACAATCCAATTTGTAATATAAGAGTTAGCATTCAGAGAATGTAATGCTTCTATAATTGCAAAATGTGGCACAACATTACCAGTAACCCCATGTCAAAAGTATCTACAATTTTAAGTAAAAGCCTAACCAAATTGGTTAGGCAGAAACAACCTGCCTTACAACCATGTCATTTAGGCCCTAAACAGTAACATGTGACAAATGAGCTTTTAAAATACTTTCCTAGAATACAAGTTAAATTTATTGTTCTGCAATTATCAACAGCAGTAGTATGAGAACACTTTGGAAGAGACACCACAGTAGCCTTTTTGCCATATTTTAGGCATGTGCCCAGATTCTAGTGTATACAGAAACAGATATGTTAAAAAGGGAAATAAACCAGGGCTTAGAGTTATGAACATCCTGCTCCTGAATAATAACTGACCAGTCATCACTGGTAACATAAATATTCTTTAAACTATTTGGTAAAGATATTTATCACATTCCACAGACTGCCCCAAAGCCCTTCTTGCCTGTTTCATTGGAGCTTTTCTCCTCGGGCCTCTACTGTAAAATAAATAAATAAATAAATAAATAATCTACTAAAGAAGTTCATGTCTCACTCCACAATCATTTATTATTGGATGGTGGATAACAAAGGCTATTGGAATTTTCTTCAACCACTACTATTTCCTGAGTATCAGGACCCTTTACTGAAAGTGAGTATGGGTTTCTAATCTCAACACTGACATCCCTGACATGCTTATCCTCAGCTGTGCGGATAGGTGCCGAACTATAGTCCTTTAACCTATCACAAACAACA
The DNA here is from genome assembly GCF_019279795.1 of Protopterus annectens. Taxonomy (NCBI): domain Eukaryota; kingdom Metazoa; phylum Chordata; order Ceratodontiformes; family Protopteridae; genus Protopterus; species Protopterus annectens. The sequence continues at coordinate 432,043,421 of NC_056743.1, forward strand.
ACTAGTTCATGAGTATGGTCAAGGCTTGCTGCTCTTGCAGGCCATTTTAGTCCTAGCCAAATTTCCTTTTCAAAAGTGATTGTTTACCCCTGTTGATGCCTTCCAATCAGTATCAAGGGTCTCTACTTCCTTATTTTTAACTTTTTTTTACAAATGGAAATTATGTTGTTTCACAAAATCCACACATGTTTAGAACACTTTTCTTAATTGCTGGTATACTATGTTTTTTACACCGGGCACACACATTTTTATATTAAATTCTACCCTTCGACCACATTATGCATTTTCCATTGCTGACAAATGTAGAAAGTCCTGCTCTACCAAATCATTCAAGAAAAAACGTATTCATTTCCTCCATATTAATGAATCAGTGATTTGCCAGTCTCTTTAAATAAGAGTTAAATCCTACTAACAAGGAGTTCTTCCATTTAAGATTTAAACGCCTTTATTGCTCTTTCTTTACTCTTTATACCTGCCCAACATACAGAGATGCTCCAAATATGTATCTCCTTGAGCAGGGCAGGCTAACTAGATCTCCTGGGTGGTCTGTTAGATTCCTGTACAATCACAAGCCATGTTTCCCAGTGCATTTCCCTGTCAGGAACCAAAAAAGTAAAATAAGCTGATTAGGCCCTCCAACCAGGAAATGAACGGTCTGTACATTCCCGCCCCCACACACACAATAGGAATAAATAGATCAATGAGGCAAAGGAATTGCAACTACTGGATAAGACAAAAAGGCGGGCTAATCTTAGTGGGTATTGTATATCACGTGATCAATACTTAAGCACTTTGCAGTGACAATTAATACTTCAAAGAGTTTGGTAGCATCTGTGGTGTGTGTCATGTATGTGCATCCTGGTAAATACAATAAATGTTACGATACTCTTTTTATTATGGAGTTCTAACCAGTGTTTGATTTGTATTCATTGGTTTTAATGCTCTAAGTCATGTAAGGAGGTGGTCAGTAAATATAACTCAAATGTTACAGCACAACTGAAATACAGGAAGGGGACTGCACTTTCAGCACCATCTGTAGTGATGGGGAATGGAAGAGACTGGCCAGTCAAAGGGAAACTAGGCTACAGGCCAAAGACTGCCGTAATGGAGGAACCTAGTTAGAGATGTGAAAGCATGCTTAAATGGAGAAAATGGAAATTATTCTGAAATTTCTGACATAGAGTAGCTGGATAACAGGATTGGTATCATTCTGAACACACTGCACAGGTGCAAATCTGACTGCAAAATGTGTCTTCTCAGTTAAAAATACAAAAAAAATGATCACATTTCTCCTTTGATGACAGATTTAATTATGAAGTACTCCCTTCAGTACAGTATTGAGACATGCCCACAATTTTATTCATCGGAGCTTCTTGCCTCCATAAGCATTTCAGCTACTAGCAGAAAACTCAGTCTTTCATAAGCCAGCCAGCAATCTGAAGCTGAACCCTGACGTAGTCATGCTTTTGATATAGCAGATTAAAAATACATCTCTGTGCACAACAAGAAACAACATGTGTCACAGCTCACATGGATTTGCATGGCAGCCAGCTGAATTGTTTTAAGAACAAGAAAGGACGACCTCATCAGCCAGAATGTCATTTGCTCTTATTTGCTGTCAGAATCTAAAGAAATAAGCAGCCGTTAGTGGCCTAAGTTAAACGGGCAGTGTTCCAGATTTATGGAGAATCCAAAGGTCACTTCATAATAAAAAGCAAATTCCCTGTCTCTCTCTTGCTATCTCTCTCCCTCCCACATTCTCTCTCTCTGTCTCTCTCACACACACACACACACACACACACACACACACACACACACACACACACACACACACACACACACACACACACACACACACACACATTATGCCAGCTTTGGTAGTAGAAATGCACAGAAATGTTTTATGAGTCTGTTGTAGCTCACATACTCTCTGTTGTACAGACACACACACAAACCCATTATGGCAGTTTTGGCAGTACAAATGCACAGAAATGTTTTACGAGTCTGTTGTAGCTCACAGACACACACACACATTTTAATGACTACTACACTAGATGCAGCAAGATAGGTATATGTATATTTATGAGCATGCCCTAGCCTCAAGAGTAAAATTAAAGCAGCAATAAATGCATGCCCATATGGGTTTTCAAGTATAAAGTATTAGCACTTAGTGTCTTCTGAAACCACAAGTGCAATTACTACAGCTCAAATTCCAGTTATGTAACTATGTTCTTAAAACCAGTAATTTGAATAACAACTTCTAAATCTTTCAATTAAAATGCATATATTTATTTATGTTTCTGGTAAGTAGCATAGTACATGTCAATCTATCAGTCTTTTATATGGAAAAGTAAATAAAAGCAACATATTTTCATAACTGCACTTAGTAATTAAAATTCATGTGAAATATTCAGTACCTAGCAGTGGCATTTTATTAACTAAGCCAAAGCACTGAGAAAGTGATACATTTCTTATGAAAAAAATATAGTTTATTTGTTGTGTGATACATTTAAATGTTCTACTTAGCTAAACAGTTATTTATACTAGTGAGTTTATATTTGAGCAGGGTATATACCTTTACAGTTCCTGAAACCATATCATGACACAAAAGATTGCAGGTCAGAACAGAAGGACATGGAAAGTAGTGAAGATACAGTTTTCTCTTGCTATGGTTTATTCGTTCCAGACTTTAATTTTATTTTTATTCATTATTAAAATGTATACAAGATATCTATCATTCATTCAATGCAATGTATCAGAGAACTTAAATATTCTGTCAGTGCAATTTAATTATCCAATTACAGTAAGCCCAAAAGAATACTCTTACCTGGAGTATAGCAAAACCAGAAATTGCCCAAGTCATATAATGTAAAAATGTGTTTTTTTTCTAACTTACAGTAATACCTCATAAAATAAAACAGATATTTATCCTATATCTCCCCTCACAGCAAAATACTGGCCAAAACAATTGCATTACAGAAATCGTATTTCTATAGGTTATCTCAGAAACAAATTATATAGTACTATTCCAAGTCATATGGGTATGTTTCTTAACAGCCTCATATCAGACCTTTCATCTCCTCTCACTTTTAGTCTATAATAATTTTACTTGTTTTTTTATAAATTTTCAGTTATTTTTTTCTTTCCGTGGGTTTCTCAGATGTTATACATGCTGTAACTCACTGCTACTCGAGACCAGAATTTTGGTTTAAACTCTGCTGGGGGGTGGGGTTGAAGAAATGAGGATCCTTGGACCCTGGTGGTGTAGAGGCTGAGCCTGTAAACCATGACTGCCCTGCCAGCATGCCAGGTTTGATTAGTAAACCTGAATGCTGGAGGAGCTGTCAGGGAGATGGTGATGAGCGGATCTCAGGTTTGATTAGTAAGCCTGAATGCTGGAATATCTGTCAGGAAGATGGTGATGAGCAGATCCTGCTTTTGATTAGTAAACACGAATGTTGGGGCAGCTGTCAGGGGAATGGCGATGAGTGGGTGGCTGTCCGACATCATTTCCCACTGGTAAGGGGAGAGTCACTACTGAAACCTGTACCCACAACAGAGGCCAGCAAGGTATGAATGTTGTGGGCTGAATGTTGTATGGTAGGGAGTGAGTCAGTACCTGGGTGAAGAATTCAGTCATATATTAAAATATAAATAATGATACAAAATGCGTCAATGGGTATGTATATAAGGCAGCACTAACCAGCAATATTCACCACATGAATAAATTCTTCACAGACTATGAAGAAATGCATACTCCTTATTAAATTATCTTATTTTTATTTAAGCAGTAATATTTTTAATGCATTTCCTCAGATGTACTGAAGGGGTTGACAGAACAGGATCCTGGTTTTCTCAGCAGGAATGAACCTATTGTAAGAGGTCAGTTTGCTAAAATGTTTTTTAATGATTCAGTGTACACCCATGATCTTGTTTTCTCACCATGTACATTTTGCACAGAATCCATGACAACCTATTCACGAGTACATCCTGAGTACCAAGCAATTCAGGCAATGCAGTCATTTATGGTGTATCATTCTCCTGTCATCTCACATTACTGTGAACAGGTATCCAGCTATCTGTACCATAAACAGGTTATCCCCCTACTATACCATGAACATGGTTAGCACTCCTCTCACAGTACCATGAGCAGGTCATTATCCCTGTCACTGCACCATGAACAGGTTATATTCCTCCTACTCTACCATGAAAAAAGAAGTTATATCTTAAAATAACGTTCCATCTGTGTTGTAGATCTTTATTCATTCATTACTGTTAGGACTTCGGTTCCATCCTCGGAACCAACACGGCCGTTACCAAGCTCGTGCCAGACAAAAATTCTCAGCTAAGACCTACCCACAATGTCCCTCTCATAGTCTCTTCAGATCGCGTTTGCCCGCCATAGAAGTAATAATAGTGATAGTAGGAGCCTCTGTCTGAGCAGATTCCATAACTAATAAGGAAATCCTAAAGTCCACCAGGAGTTCAGGCAGGGGGAAGTAGGGCGGGAAGTAATGAATGAATAAAGATCTACAACACTGATGGAACGTTATGGTAAGACATAACTTCTTTATCTGATGTTGTAAATCTTTATTCATTTCTTACTGTTAGGACAGAGTTCCCAGCTACTTGAGTCCTGGTTGGCTCTAAGGAAGGGCATTCCTGAACACCATAGAACCAAAAGATGCTCGTTGCCTGCAGACCAGATCCAATTTGTAATGAATGATAAATGTATGAGGTCTTGCCCAAGTGGCTGCTGTGCAGATATCCATAGAGGCTCTGGAATGAAAAGCCACTGAAGTAGCCATCGATCTAGTAGTGTGGGCCTTTATTTGGAAGGTAAGGACACTTTGTTCTGATGGTAGATGAAAGTAATGGCATTTCTGAGCCAAGAGGATAAAGTCATTTTGGAAACAGGCTTACCCAATCTGGGTCCTGCAAAGGCCACAAACAACTGATCCGCTTTCCTGAAAGATTTAGTTTTGTCCAAGTAGAAATTAAGTTGCCTATGAACATTGAGGGTATGCAGAAGGTATTTCCCTCTATTTGAGTGGTAAGGAAAGAAAAACGGCAGGTCAATAGATTGATTAATGGAAAAAACAGAAATGACCTTGTGCAAAAAGGAGGGGTCAGTACATAGGTACACTCTTTCCCTATGAAAAATCAAGTACGGCCTCTTGACACTCAAGGTCTGCTACTCAGATACTCTTTTCGCTGAGGTAAGGGCTACTAGAAGCAGAGTTTTCAAAGATAAAAATTTTAAATCACAGGAGATTGAAGGCTCAAAGGGAAAACTTGTTAACGACTTAAGCACCAAAGTCAAGTCCCATGGCTCTATAGGAGGCTTGACCGGAATTTTAACATGTAATACTCCTTTCGTGAAGATCTTGCACAGTCAGTATGACATAACAGATGAATTGTCAATTCCATTGTGAAAATTTGCAATAGCTGCTAAATGTACTGTAATTGTCGATGCTGAAGCTCCTGTGTGCAAAAGGGTAGTAAGTATTGTAGGATCTTCTGAATAGGTATGGAAAAGGGATCTATGTTATGTTCTTTGGCCCATCTAGAGAACCTAGTCCACTTACTAGAGTAAATTTTTCTGGTGGAAGGTTTGTGCGAAGCCAGAAGAATCTTGCGAACAGGGGATGAAATATCAGGTAGCCTGGCAATCATTGGAAGTGGAGAAACCAAGCTGTGAGCTTGAGGCTGTAGAGATTGGGGTAAATCAGTCCCTGAGGATGAGACAGCAGACCTTGGGATTGATCCAGAATCCATGGGCTGCGAATCAGATGAGGCCATAGGAAAGGGAATCAATAAGGGGCAATGAGGATCACATCGCTTCTCAACCTTTGAGCTTTCTGGAGGAATTCTGGGATGAGGGGAAATGAGGGAAAGGCATACAGCAGACCTGGGGGGCCAACTGTGCATCAGAGCATCCCTCGGTCACTCCCCCTGAGGGGGGATCAGGGCAAAATAGCTTCTGTATTTGTTGTTTAGGGGAGAAGCAAACAGGTCGTAGCAAGGCCTGCCCCAATGGCAGAAGACCTGATCCACTATTACCTGAGTGGGGGTTGTGTCAAATGCCTTCAACAGGTCAAGATAGGTGGTATGCACTGTCTTTCCCATGTCAAGGGCCTTGGTGACTTTCTCGAAGAAGTCAACCATGCTTAATAGGCATGATCTACCTTTAACGAATTGAGGGACCACTCGAGAGGCATCAGAATGTTCCTGCTCAGATTGTCCACAATAAGACTGGAACTCCCGGGAATGTGCCAACAAAGAAGACAAACTGATAACTATTCAAACACAGAATCCGCAGAATCCACAGGAACACGGAGCCCAAAACCTAGTCCGCAAATACATTTATTCAATGAAGCGCTTTTCGTTGACGTTGAAACGCCAGCTTCATCAGATTCAAATAACAAAATACATTCAAAACTATATATAACTTCCCCTAATCATATGACTGCCATCAGCTGACAACAAAACTTATTTAAAACAACTTGCACATTTAGATGCAATAATTTAAAGTTCCCTTTCAGACTTTTAAAAGTAAAATAACGCATAAAACATAACACCTTCACACCATCCATGTTTGTATATACTACAGTAAATGTGTGAAAGTGGCACTCATTTGAAAAGAAAAAAATCTATTTAAATATTCACACAAATTTAAAAATGTATATATATTTTATTTATTTAAATAGTTTTTTTCTTTTCAAATGAGTGCCACTTTCACACATTTACTGTAGTATATACAAACATGGATGGTGTGAAGGTGTTATGTTTTATGCGTTATTTTACTTTTTAAAGTCTGAAAGTGAACTTTTAAATGATTGCATCTAAATGTGCAAGTTGTTTTAAATAAGTTTTGTTGTCAGCTGATGGCAGTCATATGACTAGGGGAAGTTATATATAGTTTTGAATGTATTTTGTTATTTGAATCTGATGAAGTTGGCGTTTCAGCATCAACGAAAAGCGCTTCATTGAATAAATTTATTTGCGGACTAGGTTTTGGGCTCCATGTTCCTGTGGATTCTGTGGCTTCTGGGAATGTCCGTTGCTATGAGAAAGCGGTTGGAAGCTATCGCCCAATGCCAAATTCTCATGGCTTCCCGATACAGGGGGTAAGACCTGGTTCCGCCTTGTTTGTTGATATACCAGACGACTGACATGCTGTCCGATTGAACTGCAATGGTCCCGGAAGGAAGGGGTGTGGGGAATGCTTGCAACGCTAAAAGAATTGCCCTCAATTCCAGGACATTTATGTGCAAATTGGCCTCTATGGGGGACCAGGTGCCTTGGACTGTCTTTCCCTGGAAATGCCTCCCCCCCACCCTAACAGGGAAGCGTCCCTGGTCACCGTGGCCCTTGGACTGAGGGAGACAGAATGGTCGACACCAAAGATTTGATTCTGGCTTCATCCACCAAAGCATTTGTTTCTTGCAAAGATTTGTAAGGCGTATCATGTGGTCAAGTGGGTGAGTTAAGATCGACCATTGTGATGAGAGGAGCCACTGCAATAGTCTCATGTGCAACCTCGCCAGTGGTACTAAGGTAATGGTTGCTGCCATAGAGCCCAATAGCTGTAGTACAATGCATGCTGGTACAAATGTCTGCGAGAGGAGGACTTTAATCTGGTTTCTTATTTTTGAAAGCCTGTGAGGAGGGAGGGAAGCATGAAGGATGTTGTGTCAAAGATCGCTCCAATGAATTTCAGTGTTCTTGATGGAGACATGTGCAATTTGTCCATTTTGATCGTGATACCTAGGCAAAGAGCAAGGACTTGAGTGTAACTGAGATTGAGAATGAGAAGATTCCTGGATGTGGCGGTAAAGAGCCAATCGTCTAGATATGGAAACACCTGGAATCTTTGTAGTCGGAGATGAGCTACTACAACTGTCATGCATTTGGTGAACACTCTGGGGGCTGTCAAGAGACCAGAGGGCAGTACTCTGAACTGGTAATGATTGGCTCCCAGCCAGAAGCGGAGAAAACTCTGGGAGCGTTTCTCCATCTTTATGTGATAATATGCGTCCTGGAGGTCTATAGAGCACATCCAGTTGTCCTTCCCCAGAAAAGGGAGAATGGACTGTACCGTAACCATCCAGAATTTTTGAGGTTTGATGAATTTGTTTAGTAAACTGAGATCCAGGACTGGTCTCCGGTCCCTTGTCTTTTCTGGCATGAAAAATAACCTTGAGTAAAAGCCGGATCCTCTTTGGTCTGGTAGGACCGGTTGGATGACTCTTTTTCTTAGCAGCTTTTCAATTTTTAAAGCTGCAACTTCTCTCTGACTGGGTGGGACATCTGGGATTCGTTTCACAGGTCTGGGGGTGAGGTCAAAAGGGATATGATAGCCTCTGGATATTATCCTTTGCACCCACGCACCCATTGTTATTAGTTGCCAGGCCTGTAGGTGCAGGGAAAATCAACCCCTGACTGCTTCCTGAGGAAAGCAATTAGGCCACTGCTCAGGAGCACTGGAAGGGTCTGCCAGAGAAGGAATCTCTAGCGGTCAGATTACATGAATGCCCTCTGCCCCGAAAGAGGCGTCTTCCACATGAGTTGCCCCTCTGTCCAAGGGGGATTACTCGTCACGAGTGTCACGAAAAGATCCTTGGGACTTCTTGAACCACAATTTTCCTCCCCTCTGATTACTGGAGTAGGACCTCTGGGGGGTGGAAAAATATATGCCCACAGCAGACAAGGTCTTTCCATCCTTCTCACTACATGAAAATGTGTCTCTTACTTTGGGACCAAAAAGGGAAGACTCGTCAACAGGCACATTGACAAAGGAAGATTTAAAGGGGTCCGCGAAGTCACACAAATGCATCCAAGCATGTCGTCTCATAATGATGCCCGATGTGGCTGCTCAAGCTGCCCCCTCTGTAGTGTGAGAAATCAAGCACGTCGAGGAGTTTGAGATTGATTCCAAGGTAGCTAGCTGAGAGGCAACAGTATCATGCACCTGCTCAGGCAGTACCTCCGCCAAAGAGGCAGACATTTCAGAAATTAGGTCTCTTTGGAGGCGAGTAAAGTGTGCCAGGTAATTCAGCGACCAGATGACAAAGGTTGCTGAAGTGTAGGTCCGCTTCCCCAGTCTGTCCATAGACTGAGACTCCCTGTTCAGGGGATGAACAGTTGAACTATCTTCTGTCAGTTCCTTCTTAGTTGCCACTGCCATGACCATGGAATCGACTACCAGTTGGTTGGACCAATTGGGCTGGTCTTCCTGGGTGGACAAAATTTTATCTGGCCCCTGGGGGACGGGTTCTATGTTATCCGTGGCCTTCCAGGCATGCTGCACAATAAGTTGAATGAGCTCATCTGCAGGTGGGGGTCACATAGGAAGTAGATGGCTGAGCACGGAAAGCCTGCAAGAACACCAGTTCCTCTGAGGAAGGTTTGGAGGGCTTCCAGTCTCCACTCTGCTTGAGGATCTCGAGAATGTCTCCAAATGAGACATCTTCCAGGGGAGACCGTGGGGACCCTTCTCCCTCATCACAATCAGTGTCTTCAGTGATGGATTCCTCAGTGGAATCAAGATGCTTCTTCTTGCAAAGTTTCTTCTGGGGTGGCTCCCCAGTGGGATCTGAGGAGGACTCCGAAGAGAGGGTTCCCTTGGAGGACAAGCCTTGTGGCTCCCGTGCTTGAGGTTCCAGAGTAGGAGGGTGAGACAGCTGCAAGCTAGAGGAGGGGGGGGGGTTCTGGTTTCAATGCCAGTGGTGTCAACTGTGAGCCTGTTGAAGCAAGGACCCTTTCCATCACATGGAAAGCAGGCCCATTCGAGGAGGGATGGTAGCCCGGAACTGAGAAGGACAACCTCAGAACTGGTGTCACACCCCACCCCAAGGAGCCCGCCTCCAGGTGAGGAGCTCCATGAGGACTGGCAGCTGCTGGGAGAGCCGTGGCCATAGACAGCGCCACAGAAAAAATCGGCGCCAAACTAGGTGCCACGGTGCTGACAGCCCAATCACTGCTCCGAGAGTGCCCCAGTTCCAAAGGAGCTGTGGCGCCAAGAGTAATCCGTGCCAACAGGAAAGCCTCCACTGTCAGCACTGAGACAGTATGTACCAGGATGGCCATTGGTACCGAAATCTCCGAAACACAGGTGGAGGTCAGAGGAGTATAGACAGGAGAACACACCGTGAAAGCTTCCGCTCCAAGGGGGAGGGAAGACCTGGTCTTGGAGGTTAATCCTCTAGCTGCCAGAAGCTAGTCCACAACCCTCACTACATCCTGTTCCGAAAGACTCCTGGTGGACCTGAAGAACGCTGCCGATGGGGACTCTGGTCTCTCAAGAAAGGAACTAAATTGCTGTCCCAAAAAGGGATCATAAGAAGGAGAATATCTAGTTCTTGGAAGGTGCTCAATCTTTGGAACCAAAGGAGTCATTACCAGAGGAGCTTTATAAAACATTGGCACCATGGCCAGAGAAAGTGTCAATGCAGGCACAGTAGTCGGGACCTGTGTCACAAACAAGGTCGGCACTGTGGGAGATGGTGCTGAGGTCGGTACAGTGGAAGGAGTCTAAGTCAAAATCAAAGGAGGCACCGAGGGAGAACACAAGGACCCTGGAGCTGAAGTTGTCTGCGCTGACGGCACGGGAGAAGCCCAGTGTTGACTTGGTTCCGAGGACGGGAATGTCAGAACCGAAAGACTCTGTTTCTCCTAATGTCTTTTAACATCTTTATGCTTAGGAGGTGGTGAGACCTCCATCCCAGATACAGCCTCCGCAAAGGGTGATTTTAAAATACCCTTAAGGATGTTTGTTCTTGTGTTCTGCCAACATACAGTTGCTAAAGCTAGAACAAATGTCACAAGAAACATTAAGGTGGTCAACGCCCAAACAGTAAACACACTGGGAGTGACCGTCAGAATTGGGCAACTTAAACCCATACTTATCACATTGTTTGAAACCAAGCTTGGCCTTATCTGCTTTAATAGAGAGTATACCACACTAACCACACAACAAAACTAAATAACTAACAATAAGACAAGAGAAAGCACTTTTTTTTTCTTCAGCTAAGAGGAAAGAGTACCAACAATTGTGCTAAGAAATACCAAAGGTAAGAGAGAGCCTACTAAGGCAGGGAGAGAGGGAGTAGTACCAACGATGGTATGAAGAACTATCAAAGCTAGTGGGTAGGGCTTAGTCAGGAAAGAATATAGTAGAGATAGAAAAGGTCAACAAGAAAAAAACTGCCTTACAACACACTAGAATTGAGAAAAAAACACAAAAAGCTAACACTTAGCTGAGAGAAGGCTTGGCACGTCTGACAAGGAATGTGGCAAATTAGATCTGAAGAGACTATGAGAGGGGCATTGTGGGTAGGTCATAGCTTAGAGTTTTTGGCTGGCATGAGCTTGGTAACGTCTGTGTCGGTTCTGAGAACAGAACCGAAGTCCTAATGGTAAGGAATGAATAAAGATTTACAACATCACATGGTTAGCATCCCTCTCATTGCACCATGAGCAGGTCATTATCCCTCTCATTGCACCATGAACAAGGTTAACATCTCTCTCACTGTACCATGAACAGGTTGTTATCCCTCTCAATGCACCATGAACAGGTTGTTATCCCTCTTAATGCACCATGAAAAGGTTAGCATCCATCTCACTGCACCATGAACAAGTTAACATCCCTCTCACTGCACCATGAACAGGTTGTTATCCCTCTTACTGCAGCATGAATAGGTTAGCATCCCACTCACTGCACCATGAACAGGTCGTTATCCCTCTCACTGCACCATGAACAGGTCGTTATCCCTCGCACTGCACCATGAACAGGTCGTTATTCCTCTCACTGCACCATGAAAAGGTTAGCATCCATCTCACAGTACCATGAACAGGTTGCTATTCCTCACTGCACCATGAACAGGTTGTTATCCCTCTCAATGTACCATGAACAGGTTGTTATCCCTCTTAATGTACCATGAAAAGGTTAGCATCCCTCTCACTGCACCATGAACAAGTTAACATCCCTCTCACTGCACCATGAACAGGTTGTTATCCCTCTTACTGCAGCATGAATAGGTTAGCATCCCACTCACTGCACCATGAACAGGTTGTTATCCCTCTCACTGCACCATGAACAGGTCGTTATCCCTCTCACTGCACCATGAACAGGTCGTTATCCCTCTCACTGCACCATGAACAGGTCGTTATCCCTCTCACTGCACCATGAAAAGGTTAGCATCCATCTCACAGTACCATGAACAGGTTGCTATTCCTCACTGCACCATGAACAGTTTGATATCCCTCTCAATGTACCATGAACAGGTCGTTATCCCTCTCACTGCACCATGAACAGGTTGTTATCCCTCTCACTGCACCATGAACAGGTCGTTATCCCTCTCACTGCACCATGAACAGGTCGTTATCCCTCTCACTGCACCATGAAAAGGTTAGCATCCATCTCACAGTACCATGAACAGGTTGCTATTCCTCACTGCACCATGAACAGGTTGTTATCCCTCTCACTGCACCATGAATAGGTCGTTATCCCTCTCACTGCACCATGAACAGGTCGTTATCCCTCGCACTGCACCATGAACAGGTTGTTATTCCTCTCACTGCACCATGAAAAGGTTAGCATCCATCTCACAGTACCATGAACAGGTTGCTATTCCTCACTGCACCATGAACAGGTTGTTATCCCTCTCAATGTACCATGAACAGGTTGTTATCCCTCTTAATGCACCATGAAAAGGTTAGCATCCATCTTACTGCACCATGAACAAGTTAACATCCCTCTCACTGCACCATGAACAGGTTGTTATCTTTCTTACTGCAGCATGAATAGGTTAGCATCCCTCTCACTGCACCATGAACAGGTTGTTATCCCTCTCACTGCACCATGAACAGGTCGTTATCCCTCTCACTGCACCATGAACAGGTTGTTATCCCTCTCACTGCACCATGAACAGGTCGTTATCCCTCTCACTGCACCATGAAAAGGTTAGCATCCATCTCACAGTACCATGAACAGGTTGCTATTCCTCACTGCACCATGAACAGGTTGATATCCCTCTCAATGTACCATGAACAGGTCGTTATCCCTCTCACTGCACCATGAACAGGTTGTTATCCCTCTCACTGCACCATGAACAGGTCGTTATCCCTCTCACTGCACCATGAAAAGGTTAGCATCCATCTCACAGTACCATGAACAAGTTGCTATTCCTCACTGCACCATGAACAGGTTGATATCCCTCTTACTGCACCCACAAACAAGGTTGCTATCCCTCTCACTGCACCATGAACAGTTTAATATCCTTCTCACTGTACCATGAACAAGTTAATATCACTCTTACTGTACCTTAAACAGGTTATCACTCCACCAACACCATGTACCATAAACAGGGTTAGCAACCCTTTCAGTGTAAACAGGGATAGGATCCCTTTCACTGTACTATGAACAGGTTATTATCCCTCCTACTGCATCATGTACAGGTTGATATACCTTGCACACTGTATCATAACTAGGTTAGCATCCTCTCTCTGCACCATGAACAGGTTGATATCCCTCTCACTGTACCATGAACAGGTTGATATCCCTTTCACTTTACCATGAACAGGTTGTTATCCCTCCTAATGTATCATGAACAAGTTGTTATCCCTCCTACTGTAACATATACAGATCAATATACCTCGCACTGTACCATTAACAGGGTTAGCATCCCTCTCAATGTACCATGTACAGGTTGTTATATCTCCTACTGTATCATGTACAGGTTGATATACCTTGCACTGTATCATAACAAGGTTAGCATCCTCTCACTGCACCATGGAAAGGTTAGCATCCCTCTCACTGTACCATGAACAGGTTGTCATCCTTCTCCCTGCAGCATGAACAGGTCATTATCCCTCTCACTGCACCATGGAAAGGTTAGCATCCCTCTCACTGTACCATGAACAGGTTGTTATCCCTCTCACTGGACCATGAAAAGGTTATCATCCCTCAAACTGTACCATGAACAGGTTATCACTCTCACTGCACCATGAACAGGTTGATATCCCTTTTACTTTACCACGAACAGACTAACTCACCCCCCATGCCATAAACAGACAAACCTCCTTCTTACTGGACCTTGAGAATGTTACCATCAGTCTCCCTCTACCATGAAACACTTAACCATCCCCTCACTACAAAAGTCCTTACACCTCACTAGAAACTGATTAATGTTCTTTTCACTATATAATGAGTGGGACAACTCGTCTGTCTTCTCACTGCACCATGAGTGGATAAGGGTGCTCCTCAGTGCAGCAGTGATGCGTTAACATAGTTTCATGAGTTTATATGTTTTGTGAAGAAGCTGAAGGCCTACTGGTCATCAAGAAACTTAATAGCTTGGATCCTCTGCTGGAACACGCCAATGACCATTCAGTCATCCAATTCTTTTCTGAAGGTATGAATTGATGGTCTAAGTTTAACTGAGAGACAGAACTGACTTCAGAGGTGTGGAAGCCTTTGGGACATGAAATTGTCACTTTTCACTATGGGGTTGATAAGAAATCTTATTGTGGTGTACAGGGGCAGATAGTCGTACTGTGGTACTGGCTACTGGACTGCAACCTGAACCCTACCCCCAAAGGAATAGGTTTCTTTTCTTAAACCTAGCTTTCCTTAATTCAAGAGTAGACTTCCTCTCACACAACTGCACATGCAAGGAGTTGAGCACTTCCAAGTTTTATCCAGGTCCTCTGGTTTTCTCGCCCAGACCCTCGACTGTATGATATACGCCTGCGACCATTTATGTTTTTACTTTTATCCCAGTCTAATACCAAAAGGACACACAGAAGGGTACAATAATTTTTTGGAAGAGTAAGAAGGCAGGCAGTATTCCCAGATGGGATTTACAGACCCTTGCAGCATTTGGCATTTCAGTTTATTTGGAACTACTGTTTTGTTAGCTTTGAACATTAAGTTTTAGGCACAACTTAAGTTTTCCTTGAATGAAAATAAAAGACAGAATTTCTTTCCTTATACACTATTTTTGTTTAGGCCGTCATTGGTTCAAAAGGTTGTAAACATTTAAGATGCAACACACAGCATCTAGAGCTCTATGACTTCTGGCTCTCTAGCAGTCCCAAGACCCTGGCTTTATTCAGTTACTTCCACCACACGTATTACTGTGGAGTCTTGCTCAATTAAGATGTGGTACAAGGATGAAAGACAAGGTATGACTACGAACGAAAAACACAAAAGAAGTAATCTATCTGGATGGTGTGGGGTGAGGGCTAGCACAAAACAGGAGAAACAATAGAGAGGTGCAAGTGGACCATTATACAACAGGGGGCTGACCCATAGATTCTTTTGGCTATGGCTCCATTTCACCTATCCTACATAACCAATGCAGGATTATTTACAATGCTCTCCATTAATGTACTTACATTTCTGGAACTCCACCTCATAACTGTTGAAGATAGTTATGCTTTTTTCATGACTTTGTACATCATTTTCTATTTTTTGTCTCTGCATTAAGGATTTCATATTGTTTATATTGTATTATTTATTTTGAAGCTTTTCTTTCCGATCCTTCTCTGAAAATGGATTAATTCCCAGATGGACTAACCCAGAAATGAAATGCAAATAAATAAAAAAATAAATAAGGCTGGTCTATTTAACTGCAGTCTAACACCTGAAGAGGGAATAGTCAAAGCAGTCATACTGATGTAGTCTGTGCATGAAAATGAATAACCTCATCTGTTATTTGATTGTAGGTAATGGTTACTGAGCTGACGTAAGAGCTCCCACTCTATTCTAATTAGCCGAGCCCATTCAGTTGTTTTCTGCAGCCTCCCCTTGCTTTGAAGTCATCAGCCACCGCTGGGAGTGTATTAACCTCTTGTGATCAGATTACTGTGACTATGTCTATGCAAAATGTTACAAACGGTAGGGCATTTAACACTCTGTATGACAGGCAAGGTGATAAGATACAAGAGAGAGAGAGAGAAGCTGTAGTCTTTCACTATAAGACAAGCCTTAAAGCCATTTGATCATGTTTGTGAAGAACCCTGGTTCATAGGTTCATAGGAGGTTAGAGCCCTTACAAGCCTAGCCATATTCATCCCGAGTTGCCCCTGTCAGTGGTTAGGTGAGTGAAGTTCACAGATGTAAGGGTCTATGGTAGTTAATATGACTTCCTCTGTCCAGGAGGGACATGAGCACCACCTCAGGAATGAACGTGCAGTCACCCATCCACTGATCTAGGGAGGGGCTCTGTTTCATATGAAACTGGAGCTTGTTCCTGAGAAGTGGCAGTCTTTGAGAGAAGTATCTATCTCTCCAGCATGACCTGCTCATGTCACAAACTAAGTTAAGATCCCTGGAGCAAATGACCCTCCTGCAGTTTTATTTACAAATGTATAGCATTTCCATTAGAGCCGTGTCAGAGACTGCCCTGTAAGCCAGGCAGAAGTCACCCTATAGCAACCGGTAGGAGACAGAATACAGAGACAAGGCTTTCAGTCTTTTTGCATAAGACTTGTTTTGTGTACCCTGTAATTTCTTAGTGAGAAACCTATGTTGTCTCTCCAATTACTGTAGGTGTCTGGTGAGGTACATGCAAAAGGGAGCATTGTACTCAATTATTGTCCTGATAAGGTCCAAGTATAATGGAACGATAACATCTTTAGATCTAGATGCGATGCCTTTATGTATACGATGTGCCACACAGAAGGATTTCCTTACTACTGTGGATAGTGGGGGTCAAAGTTCAGATTGCTATTGACCTGAGTACCCGGATCACGTACCACTGGGTCTACATTGGGGGGTGCTGTCTATAATGTTATTAGCAGGGATGTCAGCTTTCTCAAAGGGAATAATAATGCATTTTTTTTTGCATTTAGCTTTAATGCATGGGTTTGCCACCAATCATTTGTCTGTGTTAACCCTGTCTGCAGTATATTAACATCATTGGGGGGTTCACAGGATCACAGGCTCAATGACTGCTCCCAGTTTGTAATCGTCAGCAAACTTGGTCAGCCACAGGCCATCTAAGTTTGCCTGTACGCCTGAGAAATAAATTCCAAACAGTAATGGGCCCAGCACAGAACCCTGTGGTATGCCACTGGAGACTGGTCTTTTGCTAGAGATCAAGTTAACCACTTTGACAGTATGTGTCCTGCCTGTGAGCCAACTGGCTACCCATCTGGTAATTTAGGAGTTATTTCCTAATTGGAAGGGTTTCTCCATAATACCTGAGTGGGGGTTGTGTCAAATGCCTTCAACAGGTCAAGATAGGTGGTATGCACTGTCTTTCCCGTGTCAAGGGCCTTGGTGACTTTCTCGAAGAAGTCAACCATGCTTAATAGGCATGATCTACCTTTAACGAATCTGAACTGGGTTTGGATTAGTGTTTGAAGATTACCTGTGTCCTTGTTAATATGGTCCATAATGATTCTTTCCATGGCCTTGCAGCTGAGGCTGGTCAAGCTTATGGGCCTATAATTCCCAGGGTTGGTTGATGGTCCCCTTTTGTGCAGAGAGATTGCAGTCCTCAATTTTGCCAGAATGTAGCTAGTTCTCAGGCTGTGGTTAAACAGGGATCCAAAGGGAGTCTACTAGGTCATGTTTTAAGTTATTTAAAAGGCATATTGGGGTGTTGTCTGGACCCATTGATGCCATGCCTTTGGCCTTGCAGAGCACCAAGATGACCTGTGGTCTTGAGATAATAGACTGAGGAATAGTGTCATGTATACTTTGGGGGATGACTGTAGGGGACAGGGGGGTGAAGTTTCTCTAAATCTGCCAGCTAGCAGGTTAACTGTTAGCTCCAGTTGAGTATGGGTGGTGCCATCCACAACCCATTCAGCACATAGCTGGGTATTCCCTTTCAGACTTTGGATGTAGTTAAAGAATGCCTTGTGATTATCCTTAGCTAGGGAGGCTATTTTTGCTTCATAATTAGCTTTGGAGGACTTGACAAGCTCTCTAATTTCTTTGTTTAAGCTAGAGAGGGATTTCTTACTCTTATTGCACCAGATGGTGTGTTAGTAGGTTACAGAACAGGGAACAGTGTTTTGCAATTGGTCTGATAACAGCTGAATGAAGGGGACAAGCCTTCAACTCTATGAAGGATAGAGTTTTTGTATGTTAGCAGCTACAGCAGTATTGAATGAAAGGTCATCAGCCACTAAGGCTCTAAGATCTTTTACTATTCTGTCAGTTTTAGCTGTAGCCTTGCCCATTAATAGCATGCGTGTATGCGTGAGTGTGTGTGTGTGTGTGTGTGTGTGTGTGTGTGAGTATGTATATATATATATATATATATATATATATATATATATATATATATATATATGTATAGTTCCACTTCACAATATCAAATTACTGAAAACCCGAACTTCATATGGTCGAGACCATATGATCGAGTTTTCAGTAACTCGAAATTAGGAAGTAGAATTAAAAAAAAAACAAACAGACCCCAGACACATCGTTTCTGCAGGGGGCAAGCCCCCCTGCACCCTCCCTACTTAAATATACAATCTCTGTGATCGCACTATAGCGAGGAAACGGCAGATGTCCCGTTCCGCGCTTCTGCATACAGAGCAGAACAGGAAATTTCCCTTTTCCCCGAGCGATCTCGGAGTTGGTATATTTAAGTAGGGGGGCTGTGAGGGGTGCAAGGGGGCTTGCCTCCTGTAGAAACACTGTGTTTGGGTTTTTTTTTTTTTTTTTATTCCACTTCCTAATTTTGAGTTACTGAAAACTCAATCATATGGTCTCGACCATATGAAGTTCGGGTTCTCAGCATTTCGATACTGTGAAGTGGAACCATATATATATATATATATATATATATATATATGTGTGTGTGTGTGTATTACATATATAGTTGTTTTGCTTTGTAATCAGGCTAATTTCTACTGCATTCACAAATACTGTTAAGTGTTGACTGAAGGGAAGTCATGTCATTGGGGTTACAGAGAATGTTCAAGTTTGCAGTCATCTGTACATTTGATGAGCCAGACAGTAAAGTCAGTCTTGAGATCAGAGAAATATGCCAAAATGAAGTATTTCCAGGGCAAAAACTTGACAGATTCCACTAGTAACAGGAGATGGAGAAGATAGGAGTCTTCCTTTTCTTACTATTTGTGTTTGATCATGTAGTCAACTGTGGACCCAAGTTGTTATACCTTCACTTATCTTTCATTGCCATTCAGATCCCTGAGTTTATGTCCGAGTCTGTCAGGGGGTATAAAGATGAAAACTTTAGACAGATTGAATAAAGCTGCATGGACAGCCTCCCTGCACCAGAGATGGGATACAGCCCCAGGTGTTATTGCACCTGGATGGGATATACACACGGTTGCTACTGCACATGGACAAGATACACATACAGTTGTTACTGCATCAAGAAGAGATACATACTCAGGTGTTGCTGCACCAGGAAAGCATGCACACTCCTGTTAGTGTGCACAGAAGGGATACACACTCCTGTTACTGCACCCAGAACTGATACACACTCCTGTTGATGTGCACAGAAGGGATGCACACTCCTGTTACTGCACCTGGAATAGATACACACTCCTGTTACTGCACCCGGAACTGATACACACTCCTGTTAGTGTGCACAGAGGGGATACACACTCCTGTTAGTGTGCACAGAGGGGATACACACTCCTGTTACTGCACCCGGAACAGATACACACTCCTGTTACTGCACCTGGAATGGATACACACTCCTGTTTCTGCACCTGGAACTGATACACACACTCCAGTTACTGTACCTGGAATGGATACACACTCATGTTACTGCACCTGGAATGGATACACACTCCTGTTACTGCACCCAAATCTGATACACACACTCCTGCTACTGTACCTGGAATGGATACACACTCCTGTTACTGCACCTGGAATGGATACACACTTCTGTTTCTGCACCCGGAACTGATACACACACTCCAGTTACTGTACCTGGAATGGATACACACTCATGTTACTGCACCTGGAATGGATACACACTCCTGTTACTGCACCCGAATCTGATACACACACTCCTGCTACTGTACCTGGAATGGATACACACTCCTGTTACTGTACCAGGAAATGATGCACACTCCTCTTACTGCACCTGGAATGGATACACACTCCTGCCACTGCACCTGCAACTGATACATACTCCTGTTACTGCACCTGGAAGGGATACACACTCCTGTTATTGCACCTGGAACTGATACACACTCCTGTTACTGCACCTGGAACTGATACATATTTCTGTTACTGCACCTGGAATGGATATGCACTCTTGTTACAGCACCTGGAAGGGATACACACTCCTGTTACTGCACCAGGAACTGATACACACTCCTTTTACTGCACCTAGAACTGATACATACTCCTGTTACTGCACCTGGAAACGATGCATACGCCTGTTACCGCACTAGGAATGGATATGCGCTCTTGTTATTGCACCTGGAACTGATACACACTCCTGTTACTGCACCTGAAATGGATACACACTCCTGTTACTGCATCAGGAACTGATACACTTTCCTGTTACTGCACCTGGAACTGATACATACTCCTGTTACTGCACCTGGAATGGATATGCACTCGTTACTGCACCTGGAAGGGATATACACTCCTGTTACTGCACCAGTAACTGATACGCACTCCTATTACTGCACCTGGAACTGATACATACTCCTGTTACTACACCTGGAATGGATGCAGACTCCTGTTACTGCACCAGGAAATGATGCACAATCCTGTTACTGTGTATAGAAGGGTTACACACTATTTTACTGCATACTGCACCTGGAACTGATACATACTCCTGTTACTGCACCTGGAACTGATACACACTCCTGATACTGTGTATAGAAGGGATACCCACTCCTTTTATTGCATCTGTAACTGATACATACACCTGTTACTGCACCTGGAAGGGATGCACACTCCTGTTACTGCATCTGGAACTGATACATAATCTGGTTACTGCACCTGGAATGGATATAGACTCCTGTTACTGCACCAGGAAATGATACACACTCCTGTTACTGCACCTGGAATAGATTTACACTCATGTTACTGTGTATATAAGGGATACACACTCCTTTTACTGCACCTGGAACTGATACATACTCCTTTACTGCAACTGGAATGGATATGCACTCTTGTTACTGTACCTGGAAGGGATACACACTTCTGTTACTGCACCAGGAACTGATACACACTCGTGTTACTGCACTAGGAACTGATAAACACTCCTATTACTGCATCTGGAACGGATACATATTCCTCTTACTACTCCTGGAATGGATATACACTCCTGCTACTGCACCTGAAAGGGATTGCACACTCCCCTCACAGCACCAGGAAAAGACACACATTGCTTTTACTGCAACCTCAAGGGATATAAACTCCAATCTTTGCACCAGGAAGGGATTTACAGTTCCCCTCACTGCACCAGGAAAGGATTCTTCATGGTCTTACTGCAACAGGGTTGCACTAAAACTTCTCTTCCCACAACTGGGATGAAGCAACACTCACCATAGCTTACTAGAAATGGGCAACACACCAAACCAGGTGTATAACAACTCTCATTATGTCAGTAACACTCCATTCACTGCAGTTTTAGTACATCTGTAATCCTGTTACAATATAAGGATTGCAGTTTTATTCATCTCATCAATGACAGAAAAATACTTCTTTCAATGTAACTAGAGGATGAAAGTTTTTCTCTTTTCCCAACTGGTGTAACATTCCTCTCTTTGGAAAGGAATAAAACTCTCCTTTCACTGCAGAAGGATTGCATTAAAGCTCCTTTCTTGATAGAAGATGTAGATTTGTGCTAACATTTGTCTCATCTCGCAATGTGTGATACATCAGTCCATTCCTGGTTTGACAAACCTCTAAGTACATCTGAAATCATAGTTTGGGTATAACTGCATTCAGGCTATAAGTGGTGTAATGAGCACTCAGGCTGTAAGGGGTACAACAGCACGCAGGCTTTAAGGGGTGTAATCAGCAATAAGGCTGTAAGGAGTGCAACAACACTGTGGAAGACATGCTGATCAGTCCATGCAAGCAGTATATGCAATCACACAACCACAACCATGGCTGCTTATGACAGGGCTTGTTGTTAAGAGTTCATGATCCGTAGCTTAAAGGAGCTCCTCATCTGTCCTTAACTTGCAAGAGTAGAAGGAATATGATTTCCAATATCAATTTCAGTCTTGCAAGTCAAGGACAAGATGGCTATTCTTCTGCAATATTGACCGCTGCCTTGTCAGAGTGTGTGTTTCTAATCTATTATTAGATACACAAGACCCTTTTTTGGCTCTGGACACTGGAGAACTTTTCCCCACTTTAGTCAATGGGGGGGGGGGCTGCAAAATAGAGGATTTGTTGTGGGCAAGACATCAACTGACCTTATAATTACCACACTATTGTTCTATTTCATTTTATTATTATATGTATATTTTTTATTTTTTTTTGCCCACATTCTTTTTTGTCTCATCCAGCTGCTCATCTGCTACGATCTAGAGCTGCTTCCAGAGCTTCATTTAACCTCATCAGCTACTATCTAGAGCTGCTTCCAGAGCTTCATTTGACCTTAATGTTCCTGGTATTATCCTACAGGGCTGGAACCACACCAGTGGCATGTTAGGAAGGGGAGTTGGGTTGCACAGGAGTAGCCAGCACAGTAAAGACATTGTTCTACATGCAAGGGTATTTTTTGGGTAGCGCTATTAACATCATGCTAATTGGTGCATTTTACGACAATTAGCATTTTGGCATTGCACAGGAGGGCAGATCTAATAGATCTGCATTATGGTTATGACATTATCATCATCACCACTGGGATTGTGTCATATATTTAACAGAAACCCCTCCTTCACTTCCAGTCTGGGCAACCTCACAAAAATATTTCACCTTTCCATTGCCCCAGTTCCTCCAGTGACCAAAACTTTAATTTTATTTTTCTTTATGAGTACCCATGAGTTTATATCAGCAGTAAAATGCATATAATACAAACATAAACAAGTAAAATCTTAGATAAACAATATAAAAGGAAATGAAAAGACCAATGTGATAAGAATATTTTACAAAATCAGTCAACAGACTCCTAACCCAATATAAAATAAACAATTGTACAATGCAAACAAGACAAACATGAGCACAATCAACTATACTACAGAAACAAGCTTACAATGTAAACATAACGTTCATGACTGCAATCAACATTGCAGAAACAAATATACAATGTAAACATAATGTGCATGACTGTAATCAAGAACAACATTGTAGAAGCAAATATACAATGTAAACATAACATGCATGACTGTAATCAATAACACTGCATACAAATAAATATAACAACAAACATGAGTGAGATCAGCATTACTGGAGAAACAATCATACAACATAAACATGATATAAACAGGAGTGTGAGTCACAGCACTACAGATGGAAAATATAAATATGACAAAAAGCATTAGTCTGGTTGCCAACCAGAAACAATTTATTTATTTGACATTTGCTTACCCGGAAAGTCTGACTGAGTAAAGTACCCATTTTCTTCTGAGGCCAGAGTAGAAAATCTCCAATGATTATAACATAATTATATAAGTTACAAAGTATATATGTTACACATCTTAGTTACAGCGAGACAGAAGGATATAAATACCAATCAGTATGTTAAGTAACAGCACTATACGAGTATAAGTTAACATGTTAAACATACAAGCAGATCATCAGTATTTAAATACACTTAGGCTGAGATAAAACTAATTGAGGAAGGCAGAGAAGAGTAGTTCTAGGAAAAAAAAACATACATAATACATATGTAGCAGAAGCAATAGTGAGGTTGAGAAAATAGCAGTTCTGTTGGTAGTGGCAGAGACAGAATATAGTGGAGAGAAAGGAAAAAGAGTGGCATGGTAGTGTTAATGATGCAAGTGAGCATAGTGTATGGTAGTGTTAATGATGTAAGTGAGCATGGTGTATGGTAGTGTTAATGATGCAAGTGAGCATGGTGTATGGTAGTGTTAATGATGCACATGAGCATGGTGTATGGTAGTGTTAATGGTGTAAGTGAGCATGGTGTATGATAGTGTTAATGATGCAAGTGAGCATGGTGTATGTTAGTGTTAATGATGCAAGTGAGCATGGTGTATGGTAGTGTTAATGATGCAAGTGAGCATGGTGTATGGTAGTGTTAATGGTGCAAGTGAGCATGGTGTATGGTAGTGTTAATGATGCAAGTGAGCATGGTGTATGGTAGTGTTAATGATGCAAGTGAGCATGGTGTATGGTAGTGTTAATGATGCAAGTGAGCATGGTGTATGGTAGTGTTAATGATGCAAGTGAGCATGGTGTATGGTAGTGTTAATGATGCAAGTGAGCATGGTGTATGGTAGTGTTAATGGTGTAAGTGAGCATGGTGTATGGTAGTGTTAATGATGCAAGTGAGGATGGTGTATGGTAGTGTTAATGGTGTAAGTGAGCATGGTGTATAGTAGTGTTAATGATGCAAGTGAGCATGGTGTATGGTAGTGTTAATGGTGTAAGTGAGCATGGTGTATGGTAGTGTTAATGGTGTAAGTGAGCATGGTGTATGGTAGTGTTAATGATGCAAGTGAGCATGGTGTATAGTAGTGTTAATAATGCAAGTGAGCATGGTGTATGGTAGTGTTAATGGTGTAAGTGAGCATGGTGTATAGTACTGTTAATGATGCAAGTGAGCATGGTGTATGGTAGTGTTAATGGTGCAAGTGAGCATGGTTATACCTGAGGTGTACATTTGTATTGTAGTATGTAAAATCAGAAATACAGAAAGAGAAAACTAGACTGGTGTGGTAAGTTCCTTGGGTCTCTGATAAAAAAGGGCTCTGCAGCCTAGTTGGACCAACCAGGTTAACAAATGTCAAATAAATAAATAAAACAAAATAAGTTAATGGTGAGACTGAACATGGTTATATGTAGGGTACTAGCTAGTGATGGGTTAAAGATTTGAAGTAATTTATAACAGGTAAGAGAAATGAAAGGGGAACAAGAGAAAGAAATGTTAAGTATTTGGAAGAGAGCTGCAGATTAAGAGAGGTTAGACATGAAGTAGGGGTATAAAAGAAGAGAAAAGGAGTTTGAGAAAAAAAGGGGCCAGTTAATGTGGTGTAGAGCATGAGCAGAGCCAAGCGTTATTGTTACAATGTAATTACTTGAATGAGTAGTGATTTAATATGGAACAAACTGATACTGGAACTGAATTCCAAGTTTTGGCTTTGCGGGTAAAGTAAAGATTATGAGGTCTGTATTTGGTGAGGAGATTTTTACCATTGGATCACAGTCAGTTAGGGAGATATTTATGGACAGTGGCACTGCTGGCTGGGAGGGCATTTGGTTTATGCACTTTTTTATGAGTTTTGACAAGCTGAGTATATGCTAGTTTGTGGGGAAGTTCAAGTCAGTGAAGTGATATTAGTACAGAACAGGGGAGGGTTCAGTTTGGTTTATTAGGTGCAAAATTTTGCAACGTGATTATAGCATTGTTGTAGTTTATTTTTTTACACAGAATTTAAGATTTGTAAGGATGGTAGTAACATACAGACGTCAAGGTATGCTGTAGCAAGAATTATTTTAGTGGAGTTTGTCAAAATTTTCAAAATTTTTCTAGTGCTCTATAGCATTCTTATTTGTTAATGTTTTTTCTTATTATAATTTTGAATGTGAAAATCAAACTTATGGTTATTCCGAGTAGTTTGGCATGGTTGACTACTATTTCACTGTTTTTCAGAGAAGTGATTTGAATTTATTTTTTTAGCATTGTTATGAGATTTTGGAAGGAAAAATAGAAACAGTTTTTTTAAGGAGAAGTTGGCTATTCTGGAAGCAGTTTTTAATACAAGTGAAGGCATCTTGCATAATATTTTGCAGATGAATTATATTGGAGGAGCAAATAACGGTGAAATCATATGCGTATTGTATGAGCAATGCCTGTTGGGAGCATGTGTGGAAATTATTAATGAAAATATTAAAAAAGAGAGGAACAGAGATAGAGCTTTATGGTATATCAGTATTGACCAGAGCCAGATCAAGGTTAAATGGGGCCCTTGGTAAGGTAATGAAATGCCTCCAGCCATACCAGCATCCCATTACTTAGTTGTGTCTCCCCAAGTACCACAAAACACTGTTCAAATCTATCAGAGTGAATAGTATTTTTCTTTTCTTTTACAATGATCTCAAAGATTTGTATTTAATTTAAAACTTTTATTTTCAGAATTTACTGCAAAACTATTTACAGCAATTTGCTAAACAAACAAGCAAAAACAAACTATCACATTAAAAAACAGACTTAGCATGAGCAGCAGTAAACATTTTCTTCCCTTGAAACTCATGTTTATTGAAAGGACATTTGGCAAACCATTAAACTACAAGACATGTGCTGGGATTCATAGCCAAATAGTACATAATGAAGCACTATGTGAGGGTGCATGGATTTAAAGACAAATGTGTAATACATTTGCTAAAACCTGGAACAGCCCAGTAGATGCAGCAGACCCTTTTCAAGGGCATACCAGAAGCATTGTCTAGTGAGTCACTTGGTTAGAATCAATAGTAAATAAACAAGGCTCAAGGAATCAACAGGAAGCAGCTCATTAATCATGCACAGCCTTACTTATCTGCTCTGAATGGTAAACAAACACTGTTGTAGTCCAACATAAATCATTTCACACCTATATGTCTGAAAAAAACAAGCTAAAGTTAATATCTATGTATTGTTAAAATATTAACATTAAAATCAAAGACTTCATGTTGCCTTGTTTATTTACGACCAAATAATAAACACACTGTCAACAGTTAACAAAACAAGGAAACCAAGAAACACACTCAAAAGAACACAGCTCATCAGCTCATATGGTGATGCTCCTGTTTACAAACATTGATTCTTTCCTTTACACCATAACTACTTCAGGATGTCGGAACCAAGTATTTATACACACACATAGACAAACAAAACCAGTTACAGTAACTTGTATGACTATACACTTCAGTTGCTTGGTTGAACTCAGGTGAATGAATAAGTACATAAAATAATGGCCAAGAGTTGTATCTCAACTCACCACTGTGTAAACCATTTAGTGCAATTCACTTCAACTTCCGTTCACCCTCTCAACCTCTTCATTCAAGAATCAGAGACAAAAGCCCTGTGGTATAAAATGATATAGCCCTAACAACAACCCAGGTGACCCACGTTTGATTAGAGACTCAGAAGTCTAAGGCATGGCAGAGAAGGATGGGCATGCCCATTTTGGTGGGACACACTCTGTGAAGCTCCTTCAGGGGAGTAGACTCCTGATGGTGTGTTGACAAGCACAAGGGAGGGGTCAGGGAAAGTAGTACAAAAAAAAACTGACGGCTGATGACCAAACCCCCGACACACACACACACACCCCAAGATGCCATTAAGATCCACACCAGCACAAGCCCATATCAAAGAAGGTGTGATAGGAGAGGCTGGGACACTCAACAATGGACTTGGGGCACTAGGGTATGTGTGACATAGGATGAAGTAAGGGGGGTGGATTAGTAGCAAAGACCCAAAATTAGGGACAGATTTTAAATATTTCTCTCTTATACTTAGAAAGTTTTTATAATAACAAACATTGCAGTATGAAGTCTGAGACTTGCATGCCTATCATTATTTAGTAAATGTTATCAAGAACAATTTGTCAGAAAGTCATACTTGGAACGTACCAAAATACCTCCTAACTTCTTTGCTCAGGAATTGCGGAAACAGCCAAAAATATTGGGAGGGGCAAAGGCCCAAAAACAGGAACAGATTTTAAATATTGCTTTTATAAACTTGGAAAGCTGCTTGAGAAAGAAAAAATAATGAGGGGGACAAAGGCTCAAAATCATAGACAGATTTTAAATATTGCTTGTATAATTTTAGAAAGTTGCTAGAATAAAAGGTTTTGTATTAAAACAGATTTTTCTGAAGGATATGAACAATGAAATGCAAATGTTCTGTCATTGCGTGACTTTAATTCTAAATGATTTTGCCTGAAAAATCTCAAATTTTATGAGGAACAGACCACAAATGTGCAAAAAAAAAAATCTGGAGATCCCATGACATTCTGGACAGTTGAGAGTTATGCTGTCTGGTTAAACGACTTGCTTAAAATCAAACGATAGTCAAATTGTGCGGGAAGGAATCAAACCCTGAACTTTTGACTACAGGAAGCTGTCTAATTCGCCTAATAAGATAACAGAAAAAGTAGTACATTGCACATGCATTTTCTGGACAGAACTTTGAAACTCTAATTACTAGCATTACTGACGGACTATAACCTTTGATTTACCAGAAGGGATGACAAAAATATGATGCAGTATCAGAGTAGTTCTGTAGAAGTCAGGGACAAATGAGAGGCAGACAACTCTGTTCAAAGGACAACAGGTTTTGCATCAAATTCTTCTGCCATTATTGACTAACTGTAAAATCCTTGATTTACTATAAAATAAAATAAAATAAATAAAAGTTTTACAAGTGATGACAATATTATAAGATTTCTGTAAAATAATTTTCAGAGGGCAGGCAGGCAACTCTAATTCTTTTAAAAAGAGAACAGGTTTTGAACCAATATGCATTTTCTGAAAAAGAACAATGAACAACCAATGAATGGCATTACTGAATGAATTTGCAAAGGGCAGGGAGGTTCTGCAAAAGGGTGTTATACATGCACACTCTTAAGCGTTCTCACACAAAATATATACCTCATAGTAGTTACTAACCAGATCTGAACACACTAAATATGGCAGTGGCAACATCTTCACCTCTGAGTGGTATCGGCTTTCTCAAAAGAATGCACTAGTCCAAGAATGGAAGCTTCTTATTGGACCATTTTGACCATGACAAGCTTCAAGAAGTCTTTCTTTCCTTGGTTCTCCATTTCAGTCAATGAAAGAGAAAAAATGAGCACTGCCACAGGTCAAAACAGAGCAACACATTGCACCCATTTTATGTCGATATTTACAATATTTCCAGCCCTGGTGTTTACAGATAGGTAAGGGGATAAGGTAGACTGCCATTTAAAAGATTTAGGTCTGTCATATAACTAATTATGGAAGAACTAGAGCCGTTTTTTTCATGGGAGA
The DNA here is from genome assembly GCF_019279795.1 of Protopterus annectens. NCBI lineage: Eukaryota > Metazoa > Chordata > Ceratodontiformes > Protopteridae > Protopterus > Protopterus annectens. The sequence goes on from NC_056743.1 coordinate 432,072,540, forward strand.
GTGTGTTGAAGTCTTTGGACAAGAATAATAAGAAAACAAGATTGCTGCTATCCTTGGCTTTGTTAATGGTATCCATGAAAGTAAATAGGGTGGTGGTTTTGCTATAAGCTAGTCAGAAGCCATGTTGTGCAGGGCTAAAGAGTTGTTGTAATACTTAAAAACGGAAAAAAGAATTGCAATGGGCCTAAAGCTGGTTATCTCTGTTAAGTTGATACATTTATGAAATGAAACAATGTGGGATTCTTTTTCCAGAGAGAAGGACCATTGGATTCTCAGATAGATATGCTTATTAGAATGGAGACTGGGTAGGCTATGGGATCAGCTGCTATTTTAAGGTATTCTGGTGAGAGGTTATCAGTACAGAAAGATCCTTGTTTGGTTTTGATTAATACGTGTTTTATGTGGGAAATAGAAACCCATTTTAAGTTAAAGTTAGAGGTATTGTCATTATTAGGGATTGGCAGTGGTACAGAGGTTGTATGAGGGAAAACCCTTAGCAAGGGCAACTATGCTTTCTACAACATATAAATTAAATTGATTAGCAGTCTTAAGTGGGGTGTTATTGGGAGAGGGCTTCGGAATACTGTTTGTTCCTGAGTGAAGTATTTTTTATGAAAGATAAGAAATTCTTGGAGTTGTATTTATTGTTGTATTCTAGGCTGTTGCATGATTTTTTTTTATCTGAAATGAGATTGCAGAGTTCTTTGAAATGCTGCAAGTTTAGTGGAGTTTTGAGTTTTTGCCATTCTATCCAGGCCTTATCCCTGTTGTATAGGAGTATTCTAGTATTATTAGAAAAGCCAGTGACATTGCTGGGTTTTATTCTTTTTCTCCTAGAAGATGCCACACTGTTCAGCATGCCCAGGAATATTGTATTGAATTTATGGATTGCATCATTCAATAGAACTGTTTTAGGATGGAGCAGTCAATGGATCTTAATCTAGCTGTAAAATATTAGGGTTGACATTTGAGAAATTATGGGTCATTTTGCACAGGTGCTATTTGGCCTAATGGGTGATAAGTCAATTAGTGTAAATTGGAAGGTAATCACTAAAACAACCTAAAAGGATACCTGAGGAGATGAATTTGTTTGGTTCAGAAATCATTATCCAGTCCAGAATAGTGTCATTGTTATTAGCTTAGTTGTAATGTGTGTGGAATGAAATGTGCTGTGTGAGGCCAAATTGATTGATATTTTGTCATGAAATATTGACATCACTTAATATTTTTTTTCATTAGGGATAGTGTTAGATATCCACTTGAGGATATCTTCAAATGTGGATATATTATTCCTCGGAGGAACATAGAGGACAATAATGCAAATATATTTATGGTTGTTCAATTTTAAGTAAGAGATCATTTATTCTGTGTTATATAATTTTAGTATAGGTGTGGTATGAGACCTCTTAGGAGATGGGGTATAAGATAGCTAGTCCGCTTGCTTTCTTATAGGTCAATCTACTCTGATGAGGAAGTAGTATTTTAATGGCTTTTATGTGAAGTTTGAGCCACGTTTCTGTGATTAACAGGATATCTGATGTATGTTGGGATATCCAGCCATGGATTTCTGTAATTTTTTTGTAGATATTTAAGGAGACAACATTTAGCTATTTGGATGTTGTACAGGTAGGCTGAGGAGAAGAGGTTGAAGGTGATGCAGGGTAGATAGTAGGTCCTGTGTTGGGGTGAATGTCTCCAAATTGTTATTTTAAATTCAATTTTGTGGTATTCCTTGTTTTTAGCTTCAGTTTGGGGTGATTGTAGATTGACTTCAGAATGTTATATTTGGTATAAAGATTGGGAGAGGCGCTGGAAAGATTAGATGTGATCTGAGTTGTAGATAACTGTAGATAACTGACAGGAGATCATAGGAGATGTATGTGAAGGTTTGATTACAACACAGTAATTTGTAAGGTAGGATAGACTGAGTAAGGAAATAAGCAGCTAGATTTAGGAGCATGCTTGAGAAGTAGGTTGAATAAATAGGTACTGGGACTGATCTCAAAGAAATTACATCTACGTAAGTTAAAGAGGGTTTGAGATAAGACAGGCAGTTAAGTGTTTGATTTCTGTTTATTTTGGGAGAGTAAGTTAGTAAGGGAGAATTGTGAATAACAGAAGAAAATTGGTGGAGGTTGTTTAGATGAACAGGTAGGAAGTATTAGGGTCTATATTGCAAAAATGAAGCTAGGGAGGTTTTTTCGTGTAGAGTGAAAGATGTTACTATAAGAAAGTAAGAGGCTGAGTAAGTGAGAATGCTAAATAATTATAAATTAGAGATAATACATACATATATATTCATTATTTCTGCACATTATTCTGATGTGCCGTTCATTTCTGTGAAGTTTGTCCCACCCACGCAGTTATACAATGCAAATGTGACAACAAACACAAGTGTGATCAGCAACACTCAGAAAAAAATCAGGCAAAGTAAACATGACTACAAACGAGTGTAATTGACAACACTGCAAAAATCTTGTCAACATAAGTATGTCAGCAAACATGATTGTGATTAATATTTCAGATATACTCAACAATACTGATGATGCAAAATAACATGACCATTCAACAGAGAACGCTTTTTGATAAAATATGAGAAAATATCAGTGCTGTAGTCAAAGGGTGAGTAAAATCCGGTAGGATATAACCTGAGAGCACAAGCCACAAGTCGATGAAAATATTTAATAAAATAAAATAAATAAATGGGAGCTCATAAAGGTTGTAAGGGTAAAACCAAAAACGTGATACATAAAATGGCAAGAAGTGGAAATAGGAGGAGTGGGCAGGGAATAGGGAATGGAATAAGGGAAATGGTGTATGGTCAACAAAATGCAGCAAAAGTATGTATTCTGAAACAGGACAAACGTACTAGAAATAAGTGACAAATGTCAGAATAATGTACAAACATGGTGACAGTCATAAGTATGTACAAACAGAAAGGCTGTGAAATACTTCCTAAAAATGGATAACAAAATTCTGTGAGAAGCAAGACTCCCTAGGTAGTATATACTAAGCTGCCCCTAGGTATTCAAAAAGTGTTTCTTTATTTAGCGTATCAATTTAAATAGATATGGTGAGCTTGTGGCTGATGCATGCATATTTTATTTTTAGTTTTTTTATTTTTACAGTTAAATGAACTGGACCACTAATCCCCCTTTTTCAGTCACAACTATTTACAACAAACTTAAATACAGTAGGACAATACAAAAGTGTACAACAGTTCAGTTGTGGCATATAGTCAAAAACAGAAAGGAAAAAAAATTAAAGAAACACCTCTGGATTTAGTTGAAGGACTTCTAATTCTCCCTCTCCAGCCGTGAACTGGTTTAATATTGCTTGCACTGGATTACTGCGTATGTAAGTAATAATAGCTATGCAGCTGTGTTCTACTTCAGTGAATACACAAGATACATGTGACAGCTAGAAGCAAGTCACTTAACCAGTCAGTACTCCTGGGATGCCCCCAAATAGTGTGCTTACCCAGTAAATAAACAAACAAGTAAAATTCTATAGCAAATGCAAGCAAAGCAGATATCTCCTATAAAGGGTAAGGTGGTTCACACAGCCTATCCTGACCTCGCCAAGGCTTTCAACACCATCCCCCATTCTGGAATTATAGCTAAACTCACTAAACTAGGTATAAATTCCTACGTCACAAGATGAGTTGCAACTGGCTCACTGACAGAACCCACACTGTAAGAGTTGCACACTCCAAATATGACCTCAAACCATTGACAAGTGGAGTACCACAGGGTTCAGTCCTGGGACCTCTCCTGTTTGGTATCTACTGCTCTGAAGTACAGGCTAACACAGAAGGCCTCTGGCTAATGAAGTTCGCAGATGACTGCAAACTAGGAGCCACAGTCGAGTCCCCAAATGATGTGGAAATCCTATAGAAGGGCCTCGCTTAGACAGATGCCTGGTGTCAGAGCCATGGCCTCAAGCTCAATGCCAAAAAGTGCATTGTCATCCCTTTTGGTAAAAACTCCATACCCATGAATTACTACATAGACAGCAGTCTACTTAACACCAAATGTGTGATAAGAGACCTTGGGACCCAGGTGGACAGTAGTCTGTCCTTTGATAGTCACATCGCCACAGTAGTCAGGAAGTCCTTCTACGTGGCACACCTCATCATAAAAGGGTTCTCATCCAGGAAAAAAGAGGTCATTGTTCCCCTCTACTCGACACTCATTAGACCCATTATAGAGTACAATGCCCCTTTTGGAATGTACCTCACAAGACATCTGCAGCAGCTGGAAAGGCCACGGAAGTAACTCACAAAGAGGATTACTGGCCTCAAACAGATGCCCTACACTGACCGTCTCAAAAAACTCCAGCTTTACTTCATAGCATATTGCCTACTCTGAGGTGATCTCTGCCTAACATATAAAGCTATGTCAAACCCAGAGCTGTTGGACATGCTACACCTAAAGAAATCCTAATCCCTCCAGGCTACACACTCTAGGGACCTAAACCTTGTCACCACAATAAACAGGACATGCTGGAGGGATAGATTCCTGTCCCAGAGACTTCCCATACTCTGGAACAGGCTACCATTCTATAACAAGCAAAGTTCTTCATAGAATCTTGATGAGTGGATGGAAAATAGGAAATATACCCAGGGGATCACTTCTGTGTCTCTGCTGAACAGTGGCACAGGAAAATAACTTTCTTGGGTGGTGTAAGCCAGGGAACCTTGTTGGCTAGGCTTACGTAGGCCCTCGGGCCTATAGCCTAGTACCTACCTATGAACCTATGAACCTGCCTATAAAGCCTTCAGTAAATGGAAGTGCAGTATTATGAGAGCTGCGATAGGCATGCAGTAAAGCCGGCAGGTGTCTGGATGGAATCACACACATTATCGACATGGCAGTGCTCTGCCTATCCAATATCAGCAAACTTTAGTCAGAGAACTGCATATGTAGATGGATAAGGCAGGATACTAACACGAGAATTAAGGAGAATATCTGTTGGCAGTGGGTTACCTGGTCAGGTGAGAAGTGGTAAAGGTGTGATCAGACAGTAGCTGGCACAGCAGGAGACAGGAGAGGATGGGAAAGGTAGGATGCATCATGCAAAAGACAGGAGAATATGTGCAGAGACTGTCAGAGGAGTACAGGTAACTGACTCAGCAGATAAGGTGAGTGCACAGTCATCTCTCTGGTGCACAGGGTTAAAGACCTGACTGCAACACAGAAAGTTGGGTTATACTGTTGTCATGAATGCTGAAGTAATTGAGATGGCGTGGGAATGAGGAATGATGAGGCATTGCCTGCTCACCTCTTTCAGGGGAGAGATGGGAAGGACATAGTAAAGAAAATGCCATTGCTTAGTATTGAGGGAGATCAGGAATCAGGGATATTGAGGCAGCTGCAGAAGGCTGTGAATTTAATGATGACCGAATGTCTTTACCATATAGATAAGGAATATTAACTTGCTGTTATCCAATAGTAGCTCTTACTCCAATGTTGACTTTGTTGTTTGAGGGTTTTACTGTTGTATTAATGTCAATTAATGTCAATTTTACTGTTATATTGCACTTATGCCAATTTTACTGTTATTGTACTTATGTCTCCTGAAGCTTTTCCTCCCCAGGCCTCCACTGAAAACAGGCTCATTTTGGCCCAGTGGACACTCCTGGTAAACAAATGTAAAATAAAATAAATAATAAATAAATAATAAAATACATCACGATGGAGGCAGACTGGTACTCGTGCAACATACCATTGCACAACCAAACGGATTGAATGTAAAGCCATTATGTCCAGAAAGTTAGGGCTTCATCCTAACCTGTTGACTCCATAGCAGCTGATGCAGTATGACAGACATCTGCATCTACATCCCACTCCCTGTCTGCAAGATATTCCCATCCTCTCCTGCTTCCCACATATCCAAAAACAGTTTGACCCTACCAAGCAAAGGGATTTGTTTTCAATTAGCATTTATCACACCTCAGGCAAGCCTCACTGGCTATGTTACAGAAATGTGCACCTGGGCAAGTTCCAGCATACAGAGACCTTAGGGAGGATGGAGCAATAGGATGTGCAGTAGGGCCAGTAGATGGAACCAATAAAAAGTTCACTAATAAACTCCTTAACTACCATTATCATATAAGAAAGAAGGTGAAGTGACAAGGTGGGAAATTTACAATGAAAAGAGATGACCAGGAAATGGAAGACGAGATAGAAGGATATGAGTGGACCATAGAGGCAAGCAATTAAATGGAATCTGAACGAGATGTGGCTTTGTAAGGACCAACACAAGAAGGAAAGCAGGAAGAAGTGTGTGGGTCAAGGCAGTCCGGTAGATGGGTAAACAGGACAAGAAAGTGGTGCCAGTGATGGAAACCAAGAGAAAGGATGAACAATGATGAGAAAGAACAGCAGCAGGAGAGGGGGAAGCGGCATGCAATGCTAGAGATACAGAAGTCATAATGGTGGATAGGGCTTGAGGGAAGAATGCAGTAAAGACAGGAAAGGAAGTAGAGGAAGTAAGGTGCATATAACAATTAGGCATGATGGCCAGATGTAATGTATCCGATAGAGCAAATATTGCAAATTGGAGGGGTAATGAGATGGCCAGTAAGTGAAAGACAGCCAAACCAGTGATGGGACAAAGAAAATGGTGATTAAAAACTCAAGCAACAATGAGATTCAGATTCTTGGCAAAGAGACAGCAGTGATCAGTTTACAGTGAAAACAGTGTCAAGGTTTGGACTTACAAAGACATGGGAGGAAATGAATAAACTTAGTCACTAAGCAAGTGTAGATGAATGTTGTGGTATATGTAGATTTTACTGATTTGAGAGAAGAGATAGCTGAGGTGACAGCAACCATGACTAAGCAGGTGACAGAGATTTGCCAGGAGAGTGGCTTGAAGCATTCCCCACAGCTGTCTAATATTTTGCATAATGTCCAGATTTTTGCGTGTATTTTGATCTTTTCTGGCAAGTCCTTGAGGAGTGAAGTCACTAAGCAATGACAAACATTTGAATTTCAGATGTCATAACCTTCAGAAAATACATGCAAATGCAAAACCTGTCATTCCATCAACTTTCTAGGCTCATAAGAGCAATATTTAAAATTTGTCTCTGGTTTGGAGCTTCTTGCTCCTTTATTTTTGGCTTTATCCAGAATTATTTTGCTAAGAAGTTGAAAGGTATGGTCGTAGGTAACATTCTGAAAGGTGTTCCATGTACCAGCAGCCAGAAAACAAAACAAAGGAGTGGGATTATAATTTGTGGTTGTGGCAGTGAAAAAGGGAGAAGAAGTGCAGACTGGCAGAAGGATGTGTAAGAAGTAGCCTGTTGATGCAGTGGCAGACAGACAGATTAGCTCTGTGTCACGGACAGACCTATTCTTCAACATCCAGGGTTATGCCAAGCACCATAAACAACATTATGTATCACACTCTGGACAATCTGGATGACCCTTGTTGCAGAAGGAAGTAGCAGTTCACAAAAAATCACAAAAACTGATAAGACAAAGAAGACCCATAAAGACAATAGAGTGGACTACTGAGGATAAGAAAGACATTATGTATGGTTACTATTATGAAAAAAGCCCAGAATTTCAAGACACAAGATATACAAAATGATTAAGAGAGAAATTAGAGGAAAGAAAAATACTTCCTCAAGAAAAACTGTCAGAAGCTTCAAATGAAAATTTGTGTTCATTAATCCAACAGATTTGTGAAAAACAGTATATAGCTCAAGAAACTTTGATCTGTTTGGAAAAAGAAGCATCTGAGGAAGTGCAAAAATATAAACAACAAAACCTAGAGATATTTGAACAACATAAAAAAGAAATATGTACATGGGAAAGAAAGATAGATTTGATATGGTGAAATATTTATGCAAAGGAGAAATCCAAATTACTCAATATAAAGAGGGCAGCCTCAAAGATATTCGAACAGAAATACAGGCAAATGCATCTGGATATGGAATATTTTACAATAAAAACAAATATCACAAAGATGGAACATAGAAAAGCAGATTAGTAAAGTAGAAGTTAAAAAATAGAAGTTGAATTTATGGAGTGCCTGCGAAGTGAAGGATTTGCTGTAGAAGGTCTAATGCAGGTTACATCACAGCATGATGATGGTACAGAAGTTATTAAGCTTGAAGTTGGCTGCCAGAATTTCCTGCAGACATTCAGGCAGCCAACTTCAAACTTAACTTCTCTACCATCACCTTAGTAGCCATCTATATTCCCCCAGGTGATAATATTCCTATTCTTGAAAATGTTCTCTCCTATCTCACTGAACACTACTCAAATGAAACAATTCTCCTTGGAAATGTATATATTAATTGGCTTGCTTTAAATGATCATAACTCTTCCTCATGTATTAATCTACATGGCTTCACACAACTAATATCTGAAAATACTAATTACAACAACTCACATACTCCTTCTGCTTTACTTGACTGGATACTAGTATCTGACCCTTCTTCCTATCATAATCCTGAAACCCTACCTAATTCTCTTAGTGACCACTCTCCAATAAAATTTACTAGATTTACTCCTAACTTTGCAAGACCCCACAGATACATAACTTGTAGAAAATTATCCAGCTTCTCCCAAGAAACATTTAACTCCCTTCTCCCTAGAATTAACTGGAGTCACCTGAATGAGCTGCCTCTGGATGAAGCAGTGCTGTCATTTAACTATATCTTTCTTAACAGATTAAACTCTCTTGCCCTCTTCATACAGTTAGAATAAAATGTAAAATATCCCCATGGCTCTCTAAATATACCTGTATCCTAATGAGAAATAGGGATAGGCTCTGGAAAAACTGGATAAGATCTAAACTTCCCACTGACAGGCAAAACTACAGAGAACTAAGAAACTTGGCTAAAAAACATATTGCTAAAGATAGAAAGGAATTTTACTTTAACCCACCAACAACACTAAAATCTAATCCAAAAAAATTCTGGAACACAATCAACCAAATATTACATCCTGGAAACCCTTCTAGTCCCAACCTTGACCCAAATAAAACACCTGAAGACATTGCCACTAACTTTAATACCTTCTTTATTGACACTGTAACAAAGATGATTAATACTTCCTCCTCCCCTGTGAGTGATCCAAACCACTGTGTTCTATGCTCTGGTTCAGATCCATTTAAACTCTTCTCTCTAAAACCTCTATCTACTAACTATATCAAATCTCTACTCACCAAACTAAAACCTTGCTCAAACTCTGCTGATAACATTCCGTCTTACTTCCTCCAACTAGCAGCCAATACCATTGCTTTATCTGTATCTATCTTGATTAACTGCTCCATCTCTGAGTCTTATGTTCCAGCTATCTGGAAAGAATTCTATATACTTCCTATCCATAGAGGAGGAAATTCCCAAGAAATCTCTAACTTTAGACCTATAGCTATCTTGAGACCCCCTCAAAGCTACTCGAGAAATGTATACACAAGCAAACTCTACAATATTTCTTACAGGAAAATCTACTTACTCCCACTCAGCATGGCTTCCGCCCAAAGCACAGTATTAATACTGCCCTAATCTCATTTACCAGCATGATTTCCTTGGCTCTTGATAACAATAAACAACTCTATCTAAAAGCTTTGACAGTCACCCACCCTCTTCTTCTTACTAAACTGACTAATCTTAATTTCTCTGCTGCAACTGTCACTTGGTTCTCTAGCTAGCTATCAGATAGACTACAATCAGTGAAATGTCTCTCTGTACTCTCTCCTCCCCTCCCTGTAAAAATGGGAATTCCCCAAGGATCCATAATGGGCCCACTGCTATTCAATATCTTTACCAATCTACTTTATACCTCTTGTTCTCAGTCATCTCTTGTTCAATACGCAGATGATTCTATTGTGATTACCATCTCAGACTCTTACTCTGGTGTCATAACCACTACTAAAGCTGCCTTTACATCAGTTGAGACCTGGCTCACTAACAACCAACTAATCCTAAATCCTAAAAAAACAAACTCCTACTCTTTCTCCCAAAAGCTCTTACCCATCTTAAATCTTCTCATCCTTATATATGTCCTTCATAACTCTGATCTATAGCATCCTATCGCTGAAAAATACAAAGATTACTGAATGTCCTTTTATATACATCAACTGCATTTCTATTGATTAGTAAATATTTGATAACTGTTCAAATGTATAAATTTGAGCACAATATCTCTGTAATACATGTTTTTTTTTTTACTTTTCCCTCTGTATTCATTTTTATTTTGTTGGTTAATTAATATATTGTTGTAGCTTATAACTGTTCTCTGGAGCTTTTCTCCCCGGCCCTCCACTGAAAAAGGGCAATTTGCTGCTCAGTCACATTACTCCCAGTCAACAGGATGGAGTGAGTCCCCAAAGAAAGGAGAAACAGGAAGATAAGGTAACATCTGAATAGGAAATATGGACATGAGAAAGAAAAAGAGATTTAATATGGTGTAATATTTATGCAAAGGAGAAAGCAAAACTAACCAATACAAAAAGAGCAGCACCAAAGATATTTAAAGAGAAATACAGGAAAAGGAATCCAGACATGGAAAACTTTATAATACAAACAATAAGAAGACAAAGAGGAAAAGTGGAAAAGGAGATTAGTAATGGAGAAATTAAAGAAATAGAAACTGAGGTTATGGAGTACCTGCAAAGTGAAGGATTCAATGTAGAAAATCAAATGCAGAAAGCACCACACCCGGATAGAGCAATGGATATCCAAATTAAGGGGAAACCATTGGAAGAGGAAGCAATTGGTCAGGTGCTGTATTAAGATATTTTGGAGCCTTCCACAGGAAATCAGTATAAACATTCACTTGAAACTAGACAGCAAGGAAAGGAACAGGAAATTATGGAAACTCTGATGCAGTCAATGTTGAGGAGTGATAGGCCAGTGAGTTCCCATATGACAGAGCAACAGATGGCAAAGGATGAAATTGAAGAGAAGGTGCCACAGGAACATGCTATAGAACTTTCTATAGAATGCCCACAGGAAATGGAAAGCAAGGGATGTACCCTTAGTATGGAAGAAAATGAGCTAAGAGATGAAATGCTTGATTTAATAGACATGGATAGATATATCAAGATCAATGAAAGAAACAGACTGCAGAAGGTCAATAAAACCCCAAAAGTCAGACGTCTGATAAAACAAATGAATGCAGTAGTTAGAACTGTCCATAAGATCCATGTGATACAACATAAGTAAAGAGGATATATTACTGTGCTGCTAAATTAATACTAATAAATTTCTACCACAAGAACACAGGGTAGAGAGGGAAAGGAAGGGGAGAAATCAAATACCATCATGGAAGTATCGAACTGAGAAAACTATAAAGCAATTAAGACAAGGTGTCACTGTTAGAAGACTACAGAAGAGGAAAAAGATCAACAAAAATACTAAGAAAGACAGATGTGATTAAAGCAATGCACAGTATTAGAACAGACCAGGATTTATCATGCACTATCGCAAATAACAAACTAAAAATTTCAGCACAAGCAGAAAAACGTAGAAGATACATAGATAAATATAAAGGAAAAGTACAAAATAAGAAATTTATTGATGACCCTAAAAGGTTTTATAGAAAATTGGAAAATATGGTAAAAGGAATTGAAAGACTGCCAAAAAAGAGGAAGTAGATTAATTTTGGAGAAGTATTTATGAAGATCCTATGGAACATAACAAAGATGTTAAATGGCTAGAAGAAGTAAAAGAAAGAATAAGAAGCTTAAAGGTGCAGGATAAGAAATGGGATGAAGTAACAGCCACAGAGATTGAGACAGAGTTAAGAAAAGCCACTAATTGGAAAACCCCAGGCCCAGATGCAGTACCTAACTTTTGGTTAAAAGTATTAACATCTTTGCACGAGGATTTAGCCATGAGTAAGAACTAGTTATATGTGCACCCTGAACAGACACCAACCTGGCTAACAACAGGCAAAACAATGCTCCTTCTTGAGAGTGAACCTGCAAGCCACCCTAAAAGTTATGGATCAATAACTTGCCTTCTGACGACATATAAACTATACACGGGAATTGATGCCGACAGAGTTTATAGTCATTTAGAAGAAAACTCAATTATGGCAGTAGAACAAAAGCACAATAAAAGAAATTCATATGGAACACAGGATAATTTGCTGTTAAATGAAGTCATACTGGAGAACTGTAAAAAGGGGAAGAATTTAAGCATGGTATGGATTGACTATAAAAAAGCATTTGACAGTATCCCACATTCATGGATAAAAGAGTGCTTAAAAATGTATAACATACACCCTACACTGATCGACTATATTACACTGACCATGAAACAGTGGCAGACCACTCTGCAGTTAAATCATGATAAAGGACAGATTATTATCCCAGGGATAAAAATTCAAAGGGGGATATTCCAGGGTGACTCTATGTCGCTGTTGCTATTCTGCATTACCATTAACCCATTAAGCTGTTTACTTAACAACTTAGGCCATGGTTACAACTTGGCTCTTAAAAAAAACAAGTGTAAAGACTTCTCACCTTCTCTTTGTTGATTATTTAAAACTGTATAGCTCATCAGATAAGGAACTGAAAGCACAGCTGCAGGTTGTCAAAACTTTTTCAGATTATATAAGAATAAGAATAAGAATATCATTTGGTCTTGATAAGTGTGCAAAAGCAACCTTAAAGCAGGAAAACTGCAGCACCAGGAAAGGGGCAAGAATGTGATATAAAAGAACTTGAGCAAGAGGGAGTGTATAAATATTTGGGAATTGATGAAAGATCAACAATAAAACATGAACAAATGTGAATAAAACTTAGTAAGGAGTACTTTAGAAGACTTACATTAATTCTGAAAACAGCGCTGGCATCTAGGAACAAAATCCAAGCTATAAACCAATTTGCTCTTCCTGTCCTAACTTACAGTTTTGGAGTGATTGACTGGCCCCAAAATGTGTTAGACAGATTAGATAGGAAAAAAAGAAGGATACTTCATGCTCACCAAACGATTTATAAAAATCAGTGTATACCAAGACTATATATTCCCTGTTCCAGAGGAGGGATGGGCCTCCTTGAAATTAATTACATGCATATCTCTGCAATAGTGGGACTCCACACATATCTGCTGACCTCACAAGACCCAGATGTAGTGAAAGTTTTGAAACATGAGGAGAATAAATTTAAGATGACTTCTCTGCTTAATTTAGCAGAAGCATATCGGCGTCAAGCAGGAATGGAAATCAAACCAGAAGCAGATAAAAATCAGGCAGCAACTGAATGTGCCAAAAAACAAAAGAACGAATATAAGGTGAAGGACCAGATGAGAAGGCAAGAAATGTATAAAAAGAATACATATATAGTTGCAAGTATAGAAAAGTTTTGGAAGAACCTCATTTTGATTAGGAATGAACACAGGAATGGTTAAGGAGAGGTGAATTCAAACCAAGAGATGAAAGGTTAATATTGGCAGCCCAAGACAGTTGGCTATGTACATGCTGGTTTACAAAGTCCATTGAACATGTGCGAGAAACACAAAAATGTTTTGTAAAACCGAATTGGAAACAGTTGCACACCTCATTGCTGGTTGTGACATACTAGGACTGTATACTGAAAGGCATAATAATGTGGCATGACTCTTGCACTGGGGTTTGTGCAAACATTATGGTACTGAAGTGGCTGAAAAACACTAGAAACATGAGCCACCAAGCATCATAGAAAATTATAAAGTTTATTTCACATGGGATCTCACCCATTACCAACAATTCAAAAGATAGATGCTAGAAAACCAGATATAGTAGTCCAAGAAAAGAAGACAAAAGTAGCATTGATCATTGAAATTAATACACCCAGTGACTACAGTGTCTTGCATACAGACAGACACAAAGTCATAAAATATCAAGATCTGCAGGCAGAAATGAGAGCAATGTGGAAGAAAGATACCCAGACAGTTCCAATAGTAGTTGGAGCAACCGGTCTTATAAAAAAGAATCTACAATCATATTTAGATATGTTACATGTGACCCCATACAAATTGCAGAAGGAGTCATTACTGGGCACATTGTGATTGCTGGGAAGAGCACTTTTGGCTGATGTCAAAGAGTGAAACAATACTAATTTCATGAACTTTAATTGTACTTTGACTTAGGAATGGGGTCCATTCCCGTCATGGTATTAGAAACCCAAACGATTTGGAGAAATTAAAAAGAGAGAGATAATCTGGGAATAGGAAATGCTCAGAGCACAGAATGTGAAGAAATGTGAAAAAGATCCACCCTCCCACCAAGGAAATGGGATGTATACCAGCAAACTACTGAGGATGGTCCTGGTAAAAGGACCTTCTAAACCATGAAACTAGTTATGCAGGGAAGAGCAAGATATCAAAGGAAACATTTAATACAGACATAGCTCTCATAGAATGGGAATTTACATTTAATACAGACATAGCTTTCATGACATGGGAATTTACCCTAACCCCCAGGGGCTTCCCATGTTTACTATGAAAAATTAAAATAAAGATTGCCACCTATATGGAAAGGCACTGAAAATGTTCTTACCTTTCTGCACTCCCTGGGCAAAGGAAACAAAATATATGGTTCTTTTCTCAGTTGCAACCTGTCATGAGACACTTTCAATTGATGCCCAGTGAGAAAAAGCTCCATATGAAATTACAGAAATTCATTGCAATAAAATAGCATTATAGTAGTTACCAGAGATATTCAATTTTGATAAATAAGATGCAATAACACATTCTCAATTTTCTGATTTACCTGGACAATATATGATGTGCACAGCTGCATATCCATACCTTGTAGTATGCATTATCCTTTGTTTCTCTGATATTGGAAATACAGACAAAAGGTGAAATGTCCAGCGGATATTTTTAATGCCGGCATCCTTTAGAATAAATGTCAGACTGATCCCAAGTGTGACCTTCTGTCTATGAAATCTTGGATAACATAATGCAATATAGCAATTTTAGCAATATAGAATGAGCTGACAGTTAGAAGAAAAAGGTTTGCCCTGAAAGGTACTTAAGCTCTGCATAAAATGTTGACTCCAGACAGAGTACAGTATTCATTCTAACACAAAATGATTCCATGGTAGTACAGGAGATCTAATCAGAGAAGGATGACTGGAAAATTCCTCTGAAGGAAATCTTGAACATCTTCGTAGAGGCCAAACTTTGACCTTCTATAGTATTGTTGAAATTACAGACTAGTGAAAAATGCACGTTAATTGAGATCTAAATCAAAAGGGGTGAAAGGTAATTCAGAGCCACATTAGATCACATCAGGTGTTTCTGTCACCTAGGTAAAGGCAGCATCCAGTCTTTATTATTGTAAATCTTCTGAGTAGAAGGCTTCTAAAGATGTTTCAGTATCTTAATTTCTGCTAACACCCCAAAGCCCTGAAATTACAGGAACAGCAGGAACTAGACGTTAAGAAGGAATGTCACCAAGTATTGGTGAGGAGTACCCAAAGAATGCTTTAGCAGGTTTTTCGGTCACTGAATATTCTAGGGATGGTACCCAATACTGGAAGAAGACTTTTTTTTACCAACCACAGTCTAAAACATTGGGGGAATCAGGTTAACTGGTAAAAGAGACAAGCAAACCACATGATGAAGGGTTGGCAAAATAGCCTTTGAGATTGAGCTGGGTCTCCATAAAGGAGAACATAGTGGTGACATTTACTACTTGCTGGATATGTGAAGAGGTCCATTATCAACAAACTACTTGTCAAAGACCTTTAAAATGTGTAATGTTCAAATTAACCATTTTTATAGATGCTGAAAATTTCTACTTAGTTTGTCTAAGAGAATATTATCCACTACCAACATATATACTATTGACAGAAGTGTTCATAATGTATTGTCCTTTCTCTAAGAAACTTAACATCCCTGCAGGCACATTAGAACCCTATCTCACCCTGCTTATTGATATGCCACTGAATGAATGAATAGATGGTAAAACAGAGTTTGGGAATTAAAGGACAGAATTACCTCAGACAAAGTTTTGGAATTAAAGGACAGAGTTACAGCAGGCATAGACTGACAGTCGTCATTTGCAAGATTTATTTATTTTATTTACTTATTTTACATTTGTTTACCGGGATGGTCTGACTGAGACAGTGCCCATTTTCAGAAGAGGCCCAGGGAGAAAAGCTCCACTCTAAGCTTACATACAAATTATCACAACAAGTAGCAGAAATTATAAACAAAATTGACAAAAAAAATGAATGTTAACACATTTACAGGATAAAAATGCAAAAAACAAAAATATATACATAGTATCAAATAGAACAAGACTTTAAACATGTGAATACAGACAAATATATCACTGAATTTATATATGTGGAGGAACATACCATTAGTTAGGAAATTAAGCATGGAGAATCACTTAGACAAGGCACTAAGTTGTGCATAGTAAGTAATACTTCCGAGGTGAGAGTTGCAGCTAAGAATGTAACTAATTATAAAGAGGTAGTGTTGTCAGGAGGGATATGTTAATATGTACAGCCAAATTATATAAGTAATGCTAAGTTAATGATTAACCTTGAGTGTTACATGTGCAAAGCCAGGATTCAAATAAGTATCTTTTGAGAGATATTTTGAAATTATTAAGATTGTTTATGGATCTAATACTATGTGGAAAAATATTCCAATTTTTAGCAACAAAGTTAGTGTAAAGGGAGTTGCCTGCTGTATTGGATACTTTGATTACTTGGAGTAAGTCTTTGTTAGATGACTGAAGAGTACAAGCGTTAGGGTAGGGTTGTAGAAGATTTTTTAGGGAAAGTACACTGTCGGGATTGTACATTATTTTGTGAGCCACTATTAACTGGTTATAGTTCATAATATGAGGTAGTTCTAACCAAGAAAGATTTTTTAGGCATTGACAGTGATGGGCTGAATGTGTGGAATCTGTTGAAAATTTGGCAGTCTTATTATAACATGATTCTAATTTACTTAGTTCTGACTTTTTAAAGTTGGTAAGTATAGGGGGTGCATATAAGAGTGAGGAGAGAAGGTGGGTTCTAGCTATGGCTATTCCTGCAACGTCTGTTAAGAATTTTTTGTTTCTATACATTGTTCCCATTTTCTTGTGAACCATTCTGATTGTGTTAGAAATGTGTATGTCAAATTTTAGTCTGTTGTCAGTTATGACACCTAATATTTTTGTTTGAGAATCTGGGAAAAGTATTATTATTGGAAATGATATAAAAGTTAGCTGGGAGGTTAATAGGTTTAGATGGGTGAAAGATCAGAAGTTTAGTTTTATTAGGGTTGAGAATGAGTTGTGAGTTTGCTAGCCACGTTTCAATATCATAGAAGGTTTTTTGTGTGACTGTAAGAAGTTGAGTTATTGTGGATGCTGCACATATGTGGGTTGAATCATCTGTGTATTGTATGATAGATGCTTGAGAGATGGCAGTATTAAGATCATTTATGAATATGCTGAAGAGGAGGGGCCCTAGGATTGAACCTTGAGGGACTCCAAGAGTAGCAGGAGGGAGTGGGGATAGATCTTGCTTCCATTTCACAGCTTTTTGACGCCAACATAGATAACTTTGAAACCATTTATTAGCATCAGGGTTGATATTACGATTTATCAGGGTGGATACTAACTTAGGATGTGAAACTGTATCGAATGCTTTAGATATGTCCAAAAAGACTGAAGACACGATTTTGCCATTGTCTCTGAATTTATTTATAGTATTAGTGGAACTTAGAAGAACTGTAGTAGTGCTATAATGTGGTTGAAATCCATCCTTTGATGATGAGAGGAGATTATTGTTTAGAAGGTATTTAAGAAGTTGAAAGTGGATACATCTTTTCAGAATTTTAGAAAGTGGTGAAAGTATAGCAATGGGCTTGTAGTTTGTTAGTTCTGTTGAATTACCTCCTTTGTGTAATGGTGTAATATATGCAATTTTCCAAATAGCTGGGACATACTGTTCTGTTATACAGTAGTTTATAAGTACTGACACATGGAAGGCAATAACATCTGCTGTTAATTTTAGATATTCTACTGGCAAGTTATCTGCTGCCAGTGAAGTGGGTTTCAACTAGTTTGTTTTAGGACTGTCTGAAATGAGAATGCATCTACAATATTGCTTGGATTGTTGGGTGTTGGCATTTTGGGAGACTTGCTATTCTTAGTCAGTGTTAAAACACTTTCAGTAAAGAATATGTTAAATTGTTCAGCAATATTGTTTGTGTTATCGGCTAAGTTGGTGGGGGGGGGGGGGTTGGCCAGGATGAAGTATGTTATTGATTGTGTTCCTTAATTTTTGTGGATTCATTGTGCATTTCCATTGTAAATTACAATGGCAGAGTTGTTTGTCTAGCTTAATTTGGTGTTTGGCACTGTTTCTAATTTGCTGGTAAATTAAATGCTTTTGGCGGGATTTATTTTTAACCCAGGTTTATCATGCTTTGTCCCTTTGTTTTTGGAGGGTACTAGTCTCATGGGTTAACCATGATGTGCAATTGGCGTTGACGCAAACTGTTCTTGGAGGTGCAAGACTTTTTAGAAAAGTAAGGAAGGTGTGGGCAGTTGCTTAAGAGGAGTCCAGTCTATTTTTTCAAGAATATTAAGTAGAATCTGTAAGTTAAGATTTACTTATTATGAATTTGCTGGAAGTTGATTAGTTTAGTAGGGTTACTGTGATTTTTCAGTAAGTAGGTTCCAAAGTGGTCACTTAAGTGATCTGGGAGATACCTTGCTATTTGGTAGTACTGGGGTTTATTATTTAAGAACCAGTCCAACATAGATTGTTTATCTCTTTTCTTGTCAACTCTAGTTGGGTGAGAAATCATTTCAGTGAAACCATGAAGGTTTAGGTAGTTACGAGGATTGTCAGAGTTACATGTCGTCCAGTCTGTGTTAAAGTCTCCTGCAATAATGGTTTCCTGTGATATGGCTCTTGAGACAATGTTTCTTGGAATAATGTAAATGGCTATTTGATATATATATATATATATATATATATATATATATTCTGGTTTCGTTGTAATCTGGTTCATTGCAATCTGGTTATGACTAGCTCTGCATTATTAATACTTATGTTTACAGGTTGTAAGTTGAGCGTGTTCTTAAAGAGAGTTGCTACACCACTTCCCTTCTTTTTGATTCTATCAGCTCTTAGAATATTATAACCAGGTGGGGTTATTTCTGTGTGTGGTATATGTGGTTTCAACCAGGTTTCAGTAAGGATGGTAATGTCTGGGTTGTAAGGGGAGAGAGTCACATGGAGTTCATGTATTTTATTCAGCATACTTCGAAGATTTTGGTTAAGTAGTAGTATTTCAGAACCTTTATGTGGAGTAGGTAGTTTGATTTGCATTTTAGAGTTTAATGAGATCATGCATTTGGGGCCTGGGTGTGGGTGGATATCACCATTATTAAGCATACGTTTGGCTGCTATGTGACTGAGCACCTGGAAAAAGTTTGAATAGTCTTTTGTGAGGTTTAAATGAAATATTATGGAGGCTTTCATTTGTAAAGAGTAGTCAGTGTTGTTTCAGGTCTATGAATGTGGTTATAAACAATGACGGGGACACATAAAACTATTAGGTGTTGTTAAGGTAGGGTTATTAAATGCTGTTGTTTGCTTTATATACTGATTGTTTGGTTGGAAATGGTAAGTGGTGAGGTTAGCTGTAATCGTGAGGAATAAAGTTAATATAAGACCATGTTTGTGTTTGATGAATTATTTGAAAAATTATCAGTATTGAGGGAATTTAAATTCTTGTTTGTTAAGGTATTACTATATTACAATGTCACATATTTGAGGTTAGGGGTTACGTATGAAATATTTGGGGTGTTAACAGGGTATGTTTCTATTGGGTAGTCATTTTTGTGTGTGTGTGTGTGTGTGTGTGTGTGTGTGTGTGTGCAAATGTGCTGTAGATAGCTAGTAATTTGTAATGTGCGAGGTTAGTTGTAATTAGTTTAGCAGATTGGATGATTTGAACTTGGTGGGTGTGGTTTGGTTACGTTTAAATTATGGGTATCTGGGTGGATGGGATATGGGGGCAGGGTGAGGAATAGTGTGAGCCCGAGCGTAGCGAGGGCGAACAGAGCAGGATGAGCCAAGATCCAAACAAAGGTAAGTTTGTGTGTAAGAAAAACAATCAGAATTGACTACAAACTGCTGTGAAGCTGTAAGTCATTTCTTAACTATTTATCAAGTGGAAAACAGCATATCCTTGTATCTGTAGGCTACTGTGCTCTCAATTAAATTAACAAACACACAGAGTATTTGATCAGTTATGGCTACTATTTGCTCAGAGAAGGGAATAAAAGAGAAATGGAAGGTGAGTGTGGGTGGGTGGGAGGGCTGCTTACAAGCCAAAGCGGAGTGCTCTCCAGGGGATAACGACTATTAGCTCACACAGGTAAACACATACACAAAGTTAACTTTAGCTGTTTGTGTTTGCAGACAGTTCAGACTGGGACTGCGCTTTTCACCTAACAATATATCCACCAGTTGGGTTAAAGATAAAGGTCAAGCACAACAAGTGGTGTACAGAGTGGAAAAATACACCAAAGAAAACCAGAATCACCACTCCAAGTAGCCAGGAACCAGACTCGATGGTGCCAAATAAAAAATGTTTAATTCCACACAAAAAGACTCAGTAGTAACACAGTCAGTCAAGTGCTACCTTCTCCTATAGTTTCAATAGGAATTTGAAAAATTTGTTAGAACACCCTATTGAGAGTAAGAACAAGAATATTAAGGGAACTACCAAATGTGAGGCATGCAATTATTGTAAATGCATTATTTCATGCCCTACTGTACGATTAGGTTCCAATGACTTTGAAGTTAGGTTAGCCACAAGATCTTGTAACACCAATGGTGTAGTTTACATAGCTGTATGTCAGGGTTGTTACAGTTTCTATATAGGTAAAATGGAAAGGAGGTTCTGGAGAACAATTTACGAACACCTATATAGTATTAGGAAAAGGGATGAGAACAACGCACTATTTAGGCATATCAACATCAATCCTGACCACTTTTTTCATTTTGGTATTTTGGAGGTGGTAGGCATGGACACTAGAGGGGGTGATTGGACCAACAAACTGGATAGGGCTGAAATGTGATGGCAAATTCGTTTGAATGCCACTGTAGCCCCTGGTATTAATGACCATATTTGTATTAAGCCAGAGTTTAAACATAGGGCTACTAAGTTATAGTACTGGTGTTATTAATACACCATACTTGTCAAACACTTTGTACTAGTTTAAAGTTTTACTTATTATGTACTGCTGCTTTTTAGATTCAGTTAGATATGTACACCTTTTAAGGGTGTATGGTTTTAAAGTTTAATTAGTTTGCTAAATGGGGAGGAGCTACTTATTTAAGAAGTTGTAATGATATATTACACAGTTCTGAAGAAGTCTTGGATGATGAAAGCACTTGAATGACTGTGTTACTACTGAGTCTTTTTGTGTGGAATTAAACATTTTTTATTTGGTACCACTGAGTCTGGTTCCTGGCTAGTTGGAGTGGTGATTCTGTTTTTCTTTAAAGATAAAGGTGTTACTGCAGCCGATTACTTAGAATGATGTTAGGTCTAGAAAAGAAGAGTACAGAGAGGTGTAAGCACAGTTGAGATGGTAAAGATACATTATAAAGACTTCAAAACAAACTGTGCAAATAGTTACTGCATACAGGAAAATATGTCTTGAATCAATTACTAGTATATGCAGATACTGAGTCAATTGGATAACACATTTCCGAGAATGGACCTCAGCTGACAGGTATGCAGTCAATGATGTGCTGATATGTCATCCTGATGTGTTTTCAGAATCTGTGGGACATTATGGCCCCTGTGCCATAAGAGGCAGCTAAGGAATGGCCTAACCCAGAATCAACGTATATGTGGTAACTGTGGCTTGAGTTGTGGAATATAGAAGGAGTGCCCTTATAAGAAATGACTGAGATCAGTTCTTCCAAATAATTTCTTGTAACAATTAAATGCAGGAGGATCACTCTGTTCAAGTTCTCAGATTCTGGTCTCATTGAGACTGTAGAGTCCTTTGGGAGATTTTTTCATATGAATCCTGGCTGTGGGAATCACTGTGGTAGATTGCTTTGATAAGGAGAGAATGATACTAAAAGGATATTCCTTGCAGAGGCAGAGAAAGGGTGGCTCATGAGTGGAAAATGTAAAGATGTCAAAAACTGAATGGGGGGATTTTAAACTGAGATTTCTCAAAGTTTACCATTGATTCTCAATGTTTGCAATGTTTTAATGTGTAGCATTTGGCCTAGATTAAGACTTCATTTTAGTACATTAATAGCAGTCAGTCTTGAAAGAGAAAAATGTAACAATTCTGTCAGGTGTTGTGGTTTTAAAGCCATTTCTACCATGCATTTGATAAAAATTTTCAAGGTAATGGAGAAGCTGAAACCTAGGGTCTATAATGGTAAATGGTGGGGACTTGCATCAGAGTGTAGAAACCTTCTTAGGCATTTCCTTGTTTTGATGTTAAGGTTTATACAACTCACCCAGTCTTAATTGTAAAGGAGAGTACAGCAGACTTTATGATGACTATAAAATATCTGCCCTGACTATATTGATTCAGATGACTGAGATCATACCTCTTAACTGTCCAGATTTTTGCCTCATATTTTTGGTTTGCTCCTCATAAAATTTTTGGTTGTCTGCCAAATCACTGGGATGATCTCAGGATTGAAGTGACTAAATAATTGCATACATTTGAGTTTCAGACTTAATGCATGTTAACACAAGTACATTTCTAAGTTTAAAAGAGCAACATTTAAAATCTGTTCCTATTTTTGGGCTGTTGTCCCCCCATTATGAAAGGCTTTGTCCAAATTTCTTGCACTGAGAGTTTGAGAGCTATGGGTTCAAGTACTTTTGAAACCAAAACGTATTAAGATTAAAAACCTTGCCCTTGCAGATCTTTTGAGATTGTTTAGATATCTTATTTTTGCAGGACATTCACTTTAAGGCAAATGACAACCATTTACCGAGGTAGGCTGTCAAAAACATCAGGTCTAACACCAAGTGGGAGTAAATCAGAAAGGAATATTCTCTTACGATCAGTTTCCTGTCTCATGCATCTATAGTCAAGGTGAACCAGATGTGTATATGGAAGGACTGACTCCACCAGACCATCTCCTGTGGTACAGGATAATAACCAGGGGAGTCACAATTGTTGATGCTGGGAGCCTTGTAAATGTCTATATCCATGTCTTGGACCAGAAGACCTGTGCAAGTCAGCATCAGAAAAGTACTGCTGCTGCTGTCTGTTCTATGACCAGAGAAACCAAAGCCCCTGCTAGATACTGTGCCTTATCTGAATGGAGCTGTGGGGAAAGTAAAAAATTATGCATGCCAGCTGGTGATATATCTTGGCCTTTTTTCATCCTGTCGCTAAGCTAGGTATTTACCTTGAGAGTAAACAACAAGGACCCACTTATGAGGGCTGAGGGGGTATCTTTATCTAAAAAGCCAGCTCAGTGCCTATTGCCCAGTTCAATGCAACCCTGATGTGATATATTGTCATTAATCATTACATGACGCTAATTGTAGCTGCTGGGGCTACCAATGTCTCTAGTGTCCTTTAAGTAACCCTCAGGTACACAGTCTACTTCTTCAGCACCCATTAGCAGTATCTTGAAATGTACTGCTAGCTGTTTATTTCTGCCTTCAGTCCCAGTTTCATTCTTGGTGACTAGGGCAGTTAGCTTTAATTATCAGCTATATAATAACTATTTGCTTCATCTCAATACTCAACAAAATACCACTGCTGCACACTGTAAATACTTGGAAACATGACTGTAAGATTGAAATGTTCGCTGAGTTTGTGTCATTGTGGACTTGCATTTTTTTCAGGATTTTTGGTTGTAATTTCTGGGGCAAGCTTGAAAATGGTCCATATGGATCATTGCTCTACGGTGGTAAACAAATACATAAACTAATAAATGTAGACAAATTATTAAATAACAATTCATATAGTTCAGTGCCTCATGACTAAGGCTGAAGATGCAAGATGCAAGTACACAATTCAGAATGTGATCCAGCGCTCTGCATTCCTTTTTTATGGCTGGGGGGGGGGGGGGGGCTGTAATACCTACAATGCTAGATTCTTATGTAAAGTTGTGACAATGGTAGTATCCAATTTGGGGGAATGCTGGCTAAAAAGTAGTACTAGGACAGTAAAACACCCTATCTGCTTTGAACAGTTAAAAAAAAAAAACAGAATAGGAGCTGAAACACACACTAGATAACCAAGAAAAAAAACACCCCAGAACCAGACCACAAATCCAAATTCACAGCCTGAAAGCAATACTCAAACATGAGTAGTCAAGAATAAAACAAATCATGAATTTATTAGAACACTGTGAAATAAATAAAATTAGTTAAGCGCTTTCATCTGAGACAATCACAGACAAATTATGAACACTAACAGAAATAATGATACAAGGTACAAGGTAAACAAGGATGAAGCTCAATTATTAGATGAGGTTTGTAACAACAATACCATCAGGGTAATGAAACTGGATAAAGATGGGGGGGGGGGTTAGTGGTATGGAACACCATGGATTATACAAATAAAATGGAGAGGTTACTTTGTGTTGATATCTAGCAGGAAGTCTCTCTTAACAAAGTGAATATTTCACATGCAAAAATTAATAGTTTGCTTTATGAACTTCTGATAGATGGGTTGATATATAGGGATTTGTACGAGTTGTTACTAAATACCCAACACAAGATCCCGGAATCTTTGGTATACCAAAGATTCATAAGGATCCTATTAATCCACCCCTAAGACTCACTGTCAATCCAAACAATTCAAAAACTTATCCAGTGGCCAAGTACAATGACCACCTATTGAAAAGTGTTTTGTATGATTATACGTTTGTAGTTAAGGTCTTCTGGGACTTTTTGACATGAGTCAAAAACATATATATATATATATATATATATATATATATATATATATATATATTCATATTTATATTCAGACAATTTGATCTTCATAATTAAAAGGCAGATTAAAGGAAACTTGAAATATGCTACAACAATAGAGCAAAATTTGCTACTGAATCTCCACATCAGGCACACCACTGTTACTCCTTAAAAAAAACTATCTTGGCTAGAACTACCACAGCAATTATCATACAATCAACTAATCATGGCACACACATTATTATATCAGGCCGAAAAAAATCCAGCTCTGTTAAATATATTAAAACCTTATTTTACTAACCGTAGTCTTAGATCTGAAAATTAATCACTCCTACAAGTGAGCAAATCAATCAACACTGCTGGTGATTCCCTATATTCCCACTATGTAGCAAAAGTCTGGAATTCACTTCCTGTTCCTATTAAAACTACTACCAATGCCCATCAGTTTAAAAATTCCCTAAAAAGTTTCCTTAATGATTCTTGGCTTTGTACCTGTACTAGTCCAGACTAAGTGGCTGCAGAATTGCTTGTTCTTGATATCCTAGCTCTTTCTGCCTAATAGCTATATTTAAACTTTCTTAATATTGTTATATTTAACTGAATTGTTACTTTAAAAAAAAAACTGTACTTGCTGGCTCTATGTTAATTTATACTTTGTCTCTTAAATGTTTTTTTGCAATATGTTTATTGTCTGACAAATGTTATTGATTACTGTATAATTTCTGTAATAGTATGTGTTTATGTACTTTTAAGATACATGTGAAGCTTTTCTCCAGGGGCCTCCGCTGAAAAATGGGTTTTTCACCCAGTCGGACTTTCCCGGTAACCAAGTGTAAATAAATAAATAACAAAAGATGTGAATGACCTTTTTACTGTCTTTTCCCATGAAACAGGGATCCTATGGGTTAATGAATTTCTGAATAAACACACAACTGTCACACTGTTGGGTATGGTTCTGTACAGTAATTTTGAAGGTTCCCCCTACCACCAGAAGTCTGGCATAGCGATAGTTGCAGCTTGTGCCCCAGTCTACGCCAATTTAGTAATAGCTTACTGGGCAAAAATTGTGTATTACAATTTGGTTATAATGAAAAATGCAGTCTTTATTGTAGATACCTAGATGATGTCTGTATGTTTTGGATAGGAACCACTGAATGAACCACTGTGAATTCATGAACCATCTTGAATTTTACATCCAACCATTCCAATGAGAAGATTAACTTTTTTGGATGTTGTTTTGTTCAAAGATAAACCTAACAAAAAAAATCACTTCTTTTAGGAAGGCCACCTATTCAAATATGATTTTACATTTTTCCAGATGCCATCCTTACCACCAGAAAAAAGCAATAATAAAAGGGCAGATGGTAACGGCAGCTAGGATGGCTTCAGATCTGGAGATATTTTTGAAGAAATAGAAAAATTGAAAAATACTTTCCCTCCAGAGGATAACCTTATGACTTAATAACTAGTGTTATGATTGAGGTGGCAAGAAAGAGAGATTGAGGGGTTATATAAACCCCTTTTGTGGAGTGTAAAAATGATATGACACATGGTAATGGTAAAGAACTTAGTAGGGCTTTTATCACTACTTTTAATGCCCATGGTAAACAAGTCAGGAATATTTTACAACAGAGCTGGTACATCTTTACAGTGGATGACAAATTATTTAAATGAATGCGGAATGACCCATGGGTTGTATACAAAACGGACAGAAATTTAAAAGACATGTTGGAATCTAATCTTAAGAAATTGAGATACAATAGGGGTTCAAACAAAAGCACATTTAAATATGAAGCATGTGTACAATGTAAGCATATTCTAAAAGGAGATAGAATTTTTTGAAATAGTAGAGAACAGATTAACAAGCATGCTTACTACAATTGTACCACTAAGACAGTGGTTTATGCTGCCAAGTGTCAAGTTTTAAAGGTTTCTACATAGAAAAGACAGAAAGGAAACTAAAAGAATGGATTTATGAACACATGTATGACACAGATAATCTAACTGGGAGAAGTGCATTAGGGAGGCATATCTGTTTTAACCTTGGCTATTTTTTTTTATTTAGTTTTAATACATTTGGATTTGAAAGGGGAGCCATGGAAGTTAAAACTGGGTGCACTTGAACTCAAGTGGCAACTATTAACTGCTGCAGATCAACCTGCTGGTCTCAACGAAACTATCAGTATAGACTGCATTATAAAGTCAAAACAGCTGGAATTATAAGATGTGGAACATCGTTTTTTTATATAAAAAATATTTTTATATTTAAAATATGTATCTTACTATTTGTATCATGGAAGGAGTTTTATGCAGTGTATTTTGCCTTTAATGAAATAATTAAAAATCATGTTTTATTTTATTCTTGGCTACTCGTGTTTGAGTATTGCATTCAGGCTGCTGAATTTGGATTTGTGGCCCCGGGGCATTTTTTTTTGGTTACCCTATCTGCTTTCCTAACCAAGAATTGAGTATATCATAATAAACTCAGGCTTCATTAATTAATAGCTTGAAATGTAGGGACTAATTGAGAACTACCCAAATAACGTCTTATGAATCCCTACATGCTTTACTGGGGACTTCTTTCCAGCTCAGGAAAGGCTTCTTGTCACCAAGCTTTTTTCTTCTGTATTAATCCTAGAGCTCTATAGAACGTGGTCATATAAAGGAGAAAATGGGAAATCCTACTTGTTTCATAAAAAATGCCCAACATGAAACAACCCCTGAAAAGTAATTAAAAGCTCTGTTCTTACTGAGATGCAAGAATGAACTGCCAAATAGGCAGTTTTAGAATGTCATGAGAAAAAAATGGAGCCAAGCTAAACACAGGAAGAAGATGAAAAGTCTGAAGAGGACTTCTTGACAGATCATTTTGTAGACAGTTCCAGCGTATTCACTCTTTAGTTCATAAACAGTATCTTTCAAAATAATAGTTTAAAAACATTTCTGCAGGTTGGGGTACAGCTAAGCACCAAAAGTTGTCATTGGGTCAGTTTAATTTTAACAGTTGCCTAAATTTACTTAGACACTTGTGCATTTCCCAGACATTAACCTGTATTTTCTGGTACAAATACAAGTACGCTTCTCAGAAAGTGAATTCCCCAGAACTTCATGTAATGTCCGATCATGCAGAAACTGAATATTTTGTCTGCTACTGATCATGAGACAGGGTCATGAAAAGGCCATGTGAAACATTCAATGTACTTTATCTGCAAATGTTTGTAAGGTGGTGTTACAGACAGGACAGTCTGAAAACTGTAGGTCAAAATATTTTAAAACAAACAATGTTATCAGCTTAGCTTGAAATTTCCTAGTAGAGACTTCTGATTTTTCAGTATTTGTTCAGATTTTAAACATTTTTTCACAGCCCTGGATGAATATGTGGAGAGATGACTGATCAAACACTACAATATATTCAAACGCAGTGGTGAAAGCTGAAGGGGTTATAGCACTCCTAACACTGAATGGTCAGACTGAAAACCTTTCTGTAATGAAATGGAACCGACATTGTTTTTATTATGCAATACTTGTTCACCTCACAAATCTCATTTTTTTATTATCCAATAAATGTTCACATCACAAGTTCCATATACTTTACTGCAAGATGCTACAATTTTGCAAAGCCTAGTAACTTGCTGGGTTAAGGTTTGATAGTGCAGGCAGAACTAGTTACATTGCAATGATTCTGTAAAAAGTTTAAATGCTTAGTATATTCTTATGAGTGTAGATCAGTGTGTATATTGATCCTAATCAGCAACTGTAGCTAGACAGCATGTGCATATAAGTTACTGAGCATGTGCAAGATCAGTGCCATTTTGTATAGTCAGCCAGAGTGAATATAGGCATGAATGGAGATGCACATGTGAGTGTTTGAAGTAACAAGTCAGTTAGTTAGCTTATGAAGTTCGAAGTACATGTTCCAGTTATAACTCCTGATGTGTTTTTGTACAATAAATGACTTGAATGTCTGCCTAGCCTCAGTGTCTCATTTGAATACAAGAGACATACAACATGCTGTCAGATTGGGATCCGAAGTTGAAGCAGCTTACAAACCATGAGGCACGAAGTTAGAAGTGGAGAAATACACAGCAGTGAACTCGCAAAAAGGTCAGCGGTTACTCAAAGTCACTTAAACTCATTTAAATGATTTTTAAGTCACCGAATGGGTGGCAAAGCATTCAAAACGTTTAAATAATTACCAAGATAAACGAAATGTCCAAAATAGCGACATACTGACAAAAGTATTTGAAAGAATTTCCAAAGTGTTTAAAATGCACAAAAAAGACTAAAACAACTGAATTTTTTCAAAATGTACAACTTTTTCGCATTAAACTTTTCAAAGTATCCGAAGTGTCCAGAGTGTTCACAGTGCTTGCAATGTTAAAATAAAGCCATTTCAGAGAGATTGTTGTGCAGTTGGGCATAATTACAAGTACCTGGTCTATACTTATATTTAAACAAAATTTTGTTGTTATGGAAGAGGGATTTCACAGACCTGGACAACTGGTGTTTAATAACAATACTGCTGAGAACTGGCATGTATTTGAGCAAGAATGATGTTTTAACGCAGGCTGCATTTTCTGATAAAAACACATGTACAAAAACATTTATGCTCCTCAATTTAGCTGGCTCAGAAGCCATTAAGAGGGAACATTCATTTGTGTAACCTGCTGTGTATGCAGGGGAGGAGGAGAACCGCCAAACCGCCATATTATGATACAGGTTGAAATGTGGGATGACTCTTGAGTGCTTAAAACTTAAATTTAGAGAAACGTGTAACCCTCAAACGAATATTACAATGGAAAGGCACATATTTTATACATGAAATGAAAAGCCTGGTAAAACTACAACAGCATATATTACTGACTTAAGAAATAAAGCAAAAATGTGCAGATTTAGTGATCTAAGAGATGATTTGATAAAATACTGTATTGCGTGTGGTGTTAATAATGGTGCAGTGGGAAAGATTTTGCTTCAAGATAGTGAATTGACTTTGAACAAAGCAACAGAGATTTGTCAAATACATAAGCTTACAGAAATACACACGAATATCCTTACGAATGAGAAAAGCATGGTTGCAGTATCTGCCAGTGTGAATGTTGATAGTGGTCAACAAAAAGTTAAGATGAAAAACAGATATAAACCGAAGGATGTGACAGCAAATCTTATTGTTAACTGTAGTAATTGCGGAGGCAGTCATGAACCTAAACGTGAAAAGTGTTTAGCTTTTGGTCAGCAATGTCACAAATGTAAAAGATGGAATCATTTCAAAAGACTTTGCAAGTCTAAAGTGGCACAATCTTTTAGTAAAAGAGAACATTCAAAGAAGCAAGTAGATCAGATAGAGAGCTGCGAGAAAACATTTTATGTTGACGGTGTCTCTGTGATTCTGTGATTGATGAAACGGTTAATATAGTGGACTATCAGTTAGCAGCAAAGAGCAAAATATTTTGTACTGTACAAATTAAAGGGAAGCCTGTAGAGCTTAAAGTAGATACTGGATCTAAATGCAATATTTTATCAGCACACGTTTGCTAAAGTAAAAGCTGTGAGAAACTTGATTCAGCAAAGTGTGCAAAACTAGTTGCTTATGGTGGTGAAGAGATTCAAACTGATGGTACAGTAGTTCTTTCATGCCATTTTGTGGGAAACAGCTATGGCCTGTAGTTTTACACAGTCAAAAGACACATGCAGTCACTGTTAGGCCTCAAAGACAGCTTGAGAATGGGACTGATTTAATTTAACAAGGAGGTCCACCATATAAGTCTGAACAACAACGATAGTTTTCTACAGAATATTTTTAGTGAATATGCTGATATTTTCAAAGACGAGCTTGGTAAACCTCCAGTCACAAAGTCCAGTTCTCAGACCGGCACAGAATATTCCAGCAGCAATGCAGAGTAAAGCAAAAGCAGAACTAGTCAAAATGGTGCATTTAGGTATCCTTACTCCAGTAGAAGAACTGAATGAATGGGTCTCCTCCATGGTCATAACTCATAAGAAAAGCTCACATGATATTCGAATATGTATTGATCCAAGAGACTTAAAGCAATTAAATGTCCTCATCATTTGATGCATACAGTAGAAGAGGTAGCTGCTCTCATGCCAAATGCCACTATTTTTTCAGTCTTAGATGCAAAAAGTTCCTTTTGGCAAATTTCACTGGATGGTAAATCTTCGTTGTTAACCACTTTCAGCACACCATTTTGTAGACACAGATTTTTGAGAATGCCATTTGGGATAAATTCTGCCAGTGAAGTATTTCAACCTGCAACAGAGCAATTTTTTTTTCTGGTTATCCATGTGTATCTTAGTAGATGACATTATTGTTGGGGACTGGTGAAGACGAACATCATAGGAATCTCAGGAAAGTTTTAGACTGTGCACATGAAGTAA
Source organism: Protopterus annectens (assembly GCF_019279795.1). Classification (NCBI taxonomy): domain Eukaryota; kingdom Metazoa; phylum Chordata; order Ceratodontiformes; family Protopteridae; genus Protopterus; species Protopterus annectens. The sequence goes on from NC_056743.1 coordinate 432,103,834, forward strand.
ATCTTACACTGAATACTCAGAAATGTAAATTCAAGTTGAAAGAAGTTACTTATGTGGGTCATTTCTTTACCAATTCTGGCTTACAACCAGATCTGTCTAAGCAAGCAGCAATTCTTGAAATGCCAGCTCCAGAGAAGAAGGAAACTCTAGCATGTTCAATTTGCAACAGCACCAAACCGCACCAACAAAAAGAACCACTTCAGCTCAACTGAATTCCTGAATTACCATGGTCGACAGTTGCTACTGATATTGTTAGTAGACTCTTATTCAAATTGGTTTGAAATTGACCTTCTTCCTAACTTGACATCAAGCACAGTTATTATAAAACTGAAGAAATATTTTTTCTGTCCATGGTAGTCTGCACAAAGCAATTTCTGACAATGGTGCACAGTTTACGAGTCAGCAGTTTAAGCAATTTGCTGAGTCTTGGGACTTTGTTCATATTACTAATAGTCCTGCGTATCCACAGTTCAAAGGTTTAGCGGAACTCACAGTTCAGAATGTAAAACGTTGGTTGGAGAAATCCAAGAGAGATGGTACCAATGTTTTCTTAACTTAGTCAATCTCAGAAACATTCCTTGAGATAACTTACTTGGTTCAGCTACTCAGATACAGATGTCCAGACAGACTAGAACCACTCTTCTGATCAGTAAACAACTGTTAGTACCAAATGCAAAGATCAGAAAGGTTAAAATTCAACTTTCGAGAAAACGTCAATCACAAAATTTGTACTACGATAAGTCCAGTAAACCTCTTAGACCATTAAGACAAAGAGAATTGAGAATGCAGACATCTGAAGGATATGACTGAGTGGGAATCATCAAGAACATTTGTGAAGAACCGAGATCTTACATTGTATAATCTGAAGGGATGGATTTCAGAAGGAATCGAAGACGTATACTACCAGTCCCCGAACCAGTGATGCAGTAGATTGCCTGTGCCAATGACTATTTCTCAGAGTTACTCTATGCTTGTTTGAATTCCAGAGGACAGTGTACTTTCCTCAAATAATCCTGATGTAATCCCCAAAGTTCCAATTGTGAAGGAATCCCCAGACAGTGCCCGTTGTTAAACCCAGTCAAAGGTTTTATGTGACCAGATCGAGTAGAATTTCCAGACGCAATCTGAAATACACACAACTTGGACTTGAGTTCAAATTTGTTGTTGAAATGTTGATGTGATATCTAGCTTGTAAAATGTCTTATTTTCCTATTGCATGTCAAACAAATTAATGAGGGAGGATGTAGATCAATGTGTATCTTGAACCTAGTCTGCCACTGTAGCTACATAGCACATGCATATAAGTTACTAAGCACTTGCAAGATCAGTGCCATTTTGTATAGTCAGCCAGAGTGAATGCAGGCATGTATGGAAATGCACATGTGACAGTGTTTGAAGTTCGAAGTACATGTTCCACTTACAACTCAAGATGTGTTTATGTACAATAAATGACTTGAATGTATATCCAGCCTCAGTGTCTTATTTGAATACAAGAGACATGCGATAATGAATATACTTGAAAATATTTTAACATAATTTAATAAAAAGACGTGCTTTTGTCTGCTTAAGCAAGACATTTGCTGATGTTGTTCTTTGTCTTTTGGGTCTCCTAGAGCTTTGATCGTCATTATCTGTTCTGGACAAATGAATTTGCTGATCTTGTTCTTTGTTCCTTGGATTTTCTAGACCCTTGATGCTCATTATCTGTTCTGGACATACCCTTGATGCTCATTTTCTGTTCTGGACAGTTGCCTATAGCTATGCCATATATCAGGTGTTTGGCGATTGGTTAGCGCCACAACTTTTTATTATGGTGCTTGCTTGTGGCTGAAAAGAGGAACATTTTTTAACTGCTTTTCCCCTCTTTGACTGAAGCAAAATGTTGCTCAGCCTCAAAAGGAAAACAAGTAATTGGTCTAGCAGATGGGTAACCAAAATGTGTTTTGGTTTCCTTCTGCTATTGGGAATATCAGTCTGATAATAAATCACAGGCAGAACATTGTAAGAAGTATGAAAAAGAACTGTTGAGCCGTAATGGCAATAAACATGGTCATTTATTTCTGTATACCTAGGCCCATGACTGATGATGTGGCATTCCAAGTAGTAAGGGACCCAGGAGAATTCAAGCTGTGGACTTGCATAATAAGCAATCTTGAATGAGGTTTGGCACTGTATATTAGCAAATAAAGATATTCACCAATACATCGAAAAAAGTTTCCATAATATTTGTTTGGATCATGTGACAGTGGGATTACAGTATTTGTTGTTTAGATTTGTTCTTGGCTAGAGAGCATTATCCTCAACCAAAAAAAATGAGTAGTAGCAAACCCTGAAAAAATTCCTCTGACATCATAAGTAATAAATGCTCCTACTGTGTGTCATGTATACTTAATGAATATTCATTATCCATATAATCACTACACAGAGGCAATGAATATTCACAATGCAAGAATTTTCTGAAGGCATATATTCCCAAACACACTGCTCATAATTCTGAATAAAACAAATCAAAAAAGAGGGGATAGGTTTTAAATTTTAATCTAATTCAATTAAAAATTAAGAGAACATTAGGTTTTCCATGAAACTCTGTTTGGCATTTCTGACTGACTGACTAATCCTCAGCAATTTATGAGAAAATCAAAAATATTTATAAAACATGGAAAAAATATGAAGCAACAGAGATTGTCTGGAAAAAAGGGGACAGCTGGGAAGCATGTTGTGATGACTTTTCTTAGTGTTTGTTGTTGTTGTTGTTGTTGTCTTTTAGTGTTTGTGCAGAACACAATCAGCATACCTGTCAACAGCTTTGCTCAAGAATCAGGGACACAGCCAAAACTGAGGGACAATTTTAAAATTTGCTAAAGCAAACAAAACAGTTAGTAGAACAGGAGGCTTTGTATCAATATGCATTTTCTGTTAATGCATGGCATCAGCTGACTGTCTCACTTTATGAATATTCATTAAGATAACAGAGTGAATGAAATTCATAAGTAACCACTTCCCCATCAACATGTGCAAATCCATTACTTCAAGCAAGCAACCTGTCTCTCACGGTTAATTTATGCATGATGAATGGATTTGCATGACAATCTTATTTAGGAACTCCCAAACCTGTGCAAACCGACCAGGGGAATAGAATTATGCACTTATGCTTTGTTTCTTACTAATAACACTTCAATGAATTATTAAAATATGTTACTGTAATTTATATCTACTAGTAACACTTTTCAATGATAGGAAGAGAATTTTATGCAATTTGTATTTACGGGCAGAGTATATCCAAATTCATATTAGACTGCATATCAGTTGCTCATGATGAGTATTAGATACTAGTGACTAACAAACGCTAGATGTTACAAGCCTTGATACACGTGGAAATTATTGTGACATCTCCAACTTGGACCAGTAATCAAGGAGCCTGAATCCTCACCACTGACACTGGAGGGGGACATTCACTTGGAATACAAATGGATACACTCAGTATTTCCAGATGCAGACCTCTCTGCAACAAGCACAGTTTCCTTTAAGAGCATACAGGAAACACAGTCAGTTTGGGGTATGGATTTCTTTATATCTGTCTCCCTCCAGGGCCCCAATAAGGCTCGTCTCTACCATATATATAGGGTTAAGTCCTCAGCTGAGTGTCCAAGCCAAGTCCTCCAGCACCCTCTCTGTGAAACCAGCGCTTCATGTCCCTGCTCCAAGTAGCTGACACACACACACACACACACACACACACACACACACACACACACACACACACACACACACACCTGGGAAAGGCTGGCACAGATTTACCTGCTGTGTCCCCTTCTGCCCAGACTATAAGGTAGATATCACTGCCACCAGACACTACAAAGCTAGCAACCTAAGGCTTTTGCAAGGGTACCCAATTATACTGAGTGAAATTAATATTAATACAAATGGTAATGTTGACCAAACAAACAGGCTTCAGGAGTGGCCACAGTGTCACCAATAGATACAAGTACTCTCAAAGGTTAAAATATTCCCTAAAGGACCAACCACAATGAAAAGGTTAAATATACTTAATAATAAATAATAAAATAACATAAAATATAAAATATCTATTTACAGTGTTTCAGTCACAAGAAATATTAAAAATAACACAGCTGGAAAAAGTCACACAGTTACAGAAAAACAATATTTAACTATTCTCACTATACTTTCCTGACTGATCTAGATAATTACTGTCCTGCTTACTTAACAGAGCAAAGCAAGATGAAGTAGGTGTGGGATCCTTCTATGTCAGGTTCCAAGGAAGAGACTACCCTGAAAGTTCTGTCTCCCCTCATATTAAAACATTATTTCTGTACAGAATGACATCACATACATCTGGTCTTCTGACTTCTAGTCCCCTTGCAACCACCATTGCTAGAAAAAGCCAGGATTTAGCATCTACATGTCAATAATACACACACAAGAGCATTGCTCAGATCTGGTGCAGCTTCTGGAAGTCATAAAACAATTACAAAACTCTACTCTTTCTACAGAGACTAACAAACCATGCTTCTTAAAAACATTGAGTCTCTGGCTTCATTCAAAACTGAGATAACATCTTTATGGCCTAGGCCCAGTAATTTCACTTCATCTAGTATCTTCTGTTAATATATATATATATATATATATATATATATATATATATTTTTTTTTTTTTTTTTTAATTCAGTTACAATACAGTCAGGACCCACTGCTGGTACATTTTTAACATAAATCCATTTCCAACAGAAGCATCTGCACAAATCAGTTTGATATTCAAATAACATATACTTCTTTACTAAATTCCAACCAGCTGTGCTGGCATATGTTACACATCCACTGCCCTACTTCTCCTGGCATAGCTGGCAATACCTCACATTATCACAATTACAACAGATAGAGAAGGTTCCCCTCTAAGGTAGAGGGGGATTAAAGTTTGCAATATGTTATGTAACAGAAAAATCATGAAGTGGGAAGCGCATTTGTTATTTTGAACATTGTTAAGGCTACAGATGGGAGATAAGACTATGGAATTTAGAAGGAGGTACTAATGCTTATCCTTGGGAGGAGGCAAGCATATATTTTAGAAGAGAAACTATGTCTTAAGAATTGAGAGGTGAGGAAGTATTCCAGCTGTAAAGGCTATTTGTTTGGGGATATCCCTGAGATACAGTATACTGTGCCATCTGAATAATAGTGTATAACCAGGTAAACTGGTCATTAGTTAAGTTTGCTGAACAGGAGTGAAGCTATTACAGACTTCTCAGAACACAACCAAAGTACAGTTGTGTAAAATCCTACCATAACACTGGATGTTCTTCTCTTCACTGGTGCAGTATTCTGCATCTTAAGGATCTCTTGCCAAGGATAGCCCAACATCCGGCCAGTATACCAAAGCCATTAGATCTTATATGGACCGTATGTCACACTTATGCTCCCTGCACAGAACGTAGGGCAAAAATGTGATGTACAGATGCAGTTATGCAGAAATGAATTGCCCCAGTAAAGAACAGTCTACATTGGACAAAAGGTGGCTATGAACCTCCAAAGGGAGAAAATGCAGATGAAAAGGGGGCACCCTCAGCCAGTTGGGTGGCCAAATCAAAACTCAGAAGAAAAAAGGTGGGGATGTAGGGAGGGACAGAATACTGCAACAGTGAACAGAAGGACATCTACTGTTATGATACGATTTTAAACAAGTATACTATGTCCTTCGATATCACTATTCTTCACCTTAGGAAGAGTACAAAAGATCAAGAAAAGGAATAGGAGGTGGGAGCCCTCAACAATTCCATGCAGGATTGCTCTAGCAAAACCTGCTCTGGCCCTAAAAACCTTAACCAGTTTATAATGCTTAGTAAAGGTACACAGTGAGGACCAAGCAGCAGCTTCAAGGATGGAATTGGTGTCCAAACCCTTGAAGAAAGCACCAGAAGATGCAACAGCCCTAGTGGCATGAGCTCTAACTGAAACCTTTGCCATGAAATCACCTTAGATATCCAGGAGAAGATAGCTTGCTTAAAAACAACCAAGCCCAGAGTCCTGGGATGAAAAGAAACAAAAAGCTGGTCATACTTAAGAATAGTCTTAGTTTTATCCAAATAATATGGGAGTTGTCTGTGAAAATCCAAGGTATGCAAGACCCTCTCACTAGTAGACTGAGGAGAAGGGAAAAAGGAGGGGAATTCTACTGCTGGATTTAAGGACAACTCATTAACAATCTTGGGCATAAAAGAAGCATTAGTTTGAAGAGATACTTTGTCTCTGTGAAAACAAAAAAAGGAGAAATGGCCATAAGGGCTTGAAGCTCAGAAATCCTACACACTGACTACAACATCAATTCTACAGCAGTAAAGTGATCTTAAATGGGTCAGAAATATTTCTGCAGCAAAGCGTTGTTTGACTATAAGTGTCGCAGAATGTTGTCCTTGTTCTTTATCTTGAAGTTGGTTTCTATTATATATGCTGTGTGTTGACAGCAATTTTCTGTGTTTTTTTACAAATCCGGCTAATTACATGATGGCTCCTGAATCATTAACTATTAATTCTAGTGCCCATGGCCTTCCAAATTAATTGTTTTATTTTTTACTTTGGTTGAAATAGTTGCTATTCTGACTGTCTTTTTGTTCTATATATATTTGGTTGATTGTCATGAGATTTCCCTCTCTCTCCAGCTTAGTTTCTCTACCCAATGAATGATATTATCTGTATCTGGAATAATTGTTCTGTACAACAAGTATTCAGGTTTATACTGGTTGACAGCATATAAGGTTCATAGGTTCATAGGTTGATACTAAGCTTTTGCAGGGTCCCAAACAGCATTAATATATAGAAGTATGAGGTCAGACTTCAAAATTTAGCAAGTATTTTTTTAGCACACAGGTAGTATCAGTAAATGATAAAAAGAAAGTGATTGTCATAAGCATGAAGCATTTGTTTTACATGGGCATCAGAGCTGCATACATTTAAGTCAGTCTAACCTGGAATCTGACATGTAATAGTGGGAGGAAGACACACACAAACATTACAAAACACTGCAAACAGAAATGCCTCTCCAGAGGTCCTTGGAGGAATTTTATTTTAGATGATGGGAAGACATACAGATCTTTAGGAAAGAAACAAAAAACAGGTAGTATCTCATACAAAAATTGAAAAGTTCATACCTGTTAATTTTTTACAAATAAAACTTTGATGTTAAACTAAGATGTTAGATTTTAGAATGAGATATTGAATTTTAGGGCATATACCTGTGGTCTTTTGCTCTTTAGTTTAGTTTTTTAGACCATTTGTGTTGACTCAATGCGGCCCTTGCAACTGAAAAGGTTGGACACCCCTGCTCTAAGCAGAAGTAAGAGTAAGCAATGAGACAGTCTTCCAGGTACAGTGTTGCAGAGAAGCTGAAACTGCAAGCACAAAAGGAGCCTGGGTCAGTTTTTCCAAACCAAAGTTAAGGTCTCAAGGAGGCTTCCTTGGGGGCCTAAAATGCAGTATGCCTTTAAGAAACTGTCTAACCTCAAAACAAAAAGTCAAAGAAGGATTCAAGGGCTAACAGGCAGAAATGCATGACAAATGGGCCTTTACAGGAGAATAGGCCAAGCCAGACTGGAGCAACTCACACAAATAGGAGAGGACCAGAGGGACCACTGAAAAAGGGTCCTGGTTATGAGCATGGCACCAAACAGAAAATCTTTTCCATTTGGACATATAAGAATTTCTGGTTGCAGGTACTCTTGACTCTTGAAAAACCCACAGAAACATCCTCAGAAAAGAGGTGCCTAAAAGGGATCAAAATGTTATCACTCACAGTGTCAGTTGAAAGTGGACCTCTTATGACTTCTTGACCTGTGTGAGGAGGTCCAACCAGTGAGGTACCTTGTGGTGATCACCCCTGGGCAGATGCATTATGAGGGGGAAACAATGCTGTCTTGGCCAAAAGGGAGTCACTAGCAAGATTTATGGGGAGTTCATCTGAATCTTATGCAAGACTCTTGGAAGCAGAGGAGTGGGAGGGAAAGCACAGAAAAAAATCTCCTTACAACGGAAAGAAAGGACACCTGTCTTCCAAGCCAGATGGCATGGCACTCTGGAACAGAAAAGACGAAGCTTCCTGTTCAGAGGGAAGGCAAAAAGATCTATCTGAGGAATACCACACCAATGGATTATGTCCAGAAACATAATTCTGTGAAGCATCCATTCATGAGCCTGTGTTTTGGACCTGCTCAAAGAGTGTGCCACTAGATTGTGGTCTAAAGGAATATACACTACCTGAAGACTTAACTGATAACTGAGAGCCAGCCAACAGAGAAGGTAAGACTTTGTGCCCTCCTGCTTGTTGACATACCAAATCACTGGTGGTGGTGTCTGTGTGAACCTTCTGAGGGCCTGGAGAGAGCATGGGGTGAAAAGCCTGAAGTGTCAGAATCAGAGCTGTCATCTCTTTGATGTTGATATTATCTGAATTCTGATGGGAAAGCAAAGACCTTGGACTTTCAGGTGACCAAAGGAAGCCCCCATCTCATGTCTGAGGCATCGATGAACAATTCTTGAGAAGGAACTGGAGGTTGAAAAGACAGGCCTGGGTTGAGGTTAAGTTGTTGAATCCACCACTTGAAGTCCCACTTGAATCAAGGAAGGAGAGGCACTCTGAAATACAGAGTGTGGCAAAGCTGAAGCCAAACTCAGTTGTGGTATCATTGAAGCTTCTGCATATGCAGTCTGGCAAGAGGAAGCACTGGAATAGAAGAGACCACAAATCATAGGACCAGAAAAAACTCTCTGGCTGGAATGGCAGGCAGAGAAAAAAAGAGAGTGAAAGAAAGCTGTCATTGAATGTGAAAGAGAGGCCAATACCAGCACTGTCCAAATCCTGCAGCCAAGATACACATGATCCTGAGATGGAGTCAGGACAGACTTTTGGAACTTGATAGGGATCCCCAGACTTTTAAGGAGAGATACAGTGATCTCCACAGCCTGTAACAGGCAACTGGTAGAAGGTGTCTGAATAAACAGGTTGTCTAAACAAGGGAAATTCTGAATGCCTTGGAGCCTGCAGAAGGAAGTCATAAGAGCTAGGCATTTTGCAAATACCCTTAGGGAAGTAGAAAGACCACAGGACAAAGCAGATAATTGAAAATGAGAGAAGAAACAGAGAAACATAAAACCTTCCTGAAGAGAGAGTTAACAGGAATATGAAGGTAAGCATCCTTCAGATCCACGGACACCAGAAAAGCCTGCGGCAGTAACAGTTGAAACAGAGTTTGTAGAGAAAGCATCCAAAAAGAAGAAATCTTGAGAAAGGTGTTGAACAAGAAGATCCAAAATAGGTCTCTAGATGCCCTCCTTTTAAAGGACTAGGAACATTCTGGAATAAAATCCTTTTCCTACTTGGGAAGGAGGGACAGGTTTAATAGTCCGCTGGTCCACTGGGAGGACCCAAGAACCTCTGAGAAATGAGGAAGCTGCTCTTGAGGAGGTTGAGGAATCCTTGCAAAACAAAGGAGATACTTCCACACCATGAAATAACTCTGACAGATGATGGACAGAACCTAAAAATCTGAGGTGATGATTTGCCAGTTTGGATGACAGAGGGAGAGGCAAAGGTACAGGGGAACCTAGCTGAGGATTGGGAGGGGGAGAATGTCAAAGAGAAGCAGGCTTGTCAGGTAAAGGAGGTGTATGGGCCCCAGGAGCCCGAGAAGACATAGGAGGAGCTCACCAACCACCCTTCCTGCCTTTAGTGGCCTGATGAGGCTGTCTGCAAATAAAAGCAGAACTACAAGAATAGTTCCTACGGAATGTAGTAGTGGGGGCATAAAATACATTTAAGGTCCTGCAAAACTTTACCTTTTTGTTGAAAAGACTTAAACATATCAGCATCAGCAGTCCAAAAGAGATTTTTATTATCCAAAGGAGCATCCATAAACTTGGCCTTAATGTCTTCAAATAATGACCACAGACAAAGCCAAGAGTCATGCTTCATGACAGATTCAAAGGCAGCAGCTCTGGAATAGGCATCAGCATCATAATAGCTGCAGTTGATAGAGGCGAGTTACCTGAGAGATGGAACATAAAATAGATAGAAGAAAAGACTTTCCTTCAGAATCAGGGAGGTCATAAATAGTCTGACAAGCCTGGGCAATCAAGGCCTGAGTATATCTGGTCATGGGGTTCTGGTAATTGCTGCTCCTAAAACACAGTGTGGAAGCAGTATAGACTTTCTTTCCAATTGTCTCCATAGCCCTACTATCCTTATCCAAAGGCAGAAGCTTTGTAGAGGACAAAAGTTTAGAAGACTAGTCAGAGGAGTCTGGCCCCACAGCAAGATCATGAGAAGTACAATTAAATGGGAATTGTCAATCCTCAGGAACCTTATAGAACTTGGCAGGTTTCTTTGCAGTAGGGGGCTGAAAATGAGGAGTCTTACAGGGAGCTATACAGGTGTCTAACAAAGCAGCCAACACAGGCGGTACTACAGAAGATTTAGGAGAATCAACCTGAAGCAACTCATACCTCTTTTGGATATCAGACATCTGGGAAGAGAAAAAGGATCCTTCATCAGACTCCAAATCCTCATCCAAGAAATCAGGTTCCTTAGGCCTTTTGGAAGGAGATGAAGTCCAAGGGGGACTAGGCACAGAAACCCCATGAGGAGGCTTCAGGGGCATTAAGGCATTAAACAGGCCCTGAGTAAACTCCTGCCATTTCTTCTGAGGGTCCTTAGGATGTACAAAAGCATGCTTAGTCTTCTGTTTTTACTTGGTAGGGGATATCAGCTCTAAGAAACACCAAAGATTCTAAACTGTTATAGGATTCAGTAGGAGTACCTGGAACTTCTTCCCTGACAGAATCTAAGGAATCCCTCTAGGGCTCCCCAAGATAGTCAACCACAGCTTCCCCTTAACATCTGGAGCAGATGCCTGCAAAGCCTCAGAGAACACGTGAAAGGAAGGATCCATGTCAGCCTCTGATGGGGTCATAGCAGAGGAATCTGAAGGTGACACTGGACAGCCTACAAAGTTATTACCCAGTTCTAGAGAGATACAGTCACTAGGAACAGTCCACAAAGTAAAAAGTACAAAACACACACTCCAGTTCCTAAGGCACAATACGCCCAGCACAAAAGTCAAAGTCACAAGTTCTCAGTCGCCAGTGATACTGAGAAGAATTTATTAAAAAAACACAAAACAGGCGTTAAGCGCTTTCATCCTCCATGACTTCAGGATCACATTTATATGCTTTCTCACATGACACTCACTTAGTAAACACCTGACATAATTATCTAATTTAAGAAAATTAAACCTTCATTCTAACTTCCAAAATTTTTACAAAACATTTAAATGGCAACATTCAAACACAATAAAAATATGCACTTTTTTAAAAACACATAGGCATTAAGTCTGATTCTGCCACCTGACTTCCTGTGTCACTAACTACCTTTAAGTCTCACCCTCTCACATTATCCTTTATCAGTTCCAAAATGCCAAATTTAAATGGAGCATTCCTTACTATTTTTTGTTTCCAAAGGGCATTATTCTCATCATTTTCCTAATGCTGTAATAATGATCATAAATTCTATTACGCAGGCATCTGATGGTTTTGCCTACGTAATTATATATTGACATTGCTGACATGTTCCACATTTTTTAGTTCCCACACAAACACTACCTGTATTCATATCGTACTTCCTTTCCAACAAAAATTTCATGTTAGAACCATTCTTATAGACAAAATTGGGCTCTTTCCGCACTATTCTCAATACATCACTATCAGCATTCAAAATGTCTCTACTATGTATAGAATGCCTGTTTCCTAGTAAGGGCTTGTACTTAACTCCCCATTCCTTCCTCACATACTCACTTTGCATGGCAGTTCACTTCATATAAATTTGTGTATTTCAGTCTGCAACCAAACAATCTATATTTTAAAGATGGGCCTGCCTGTTGCTATGAAAATTCACAAAGGATTACTGTTAGTGTTAAGTCCTACAACAAACTATCAACCTCTTGTAGACCCTTTTTAATTCAGAGACTGGCCCACAGTAGTGATTTTCCACAGATGGAAGAATACCTCGGTGGGCTGTCCTGCTGACTGTGCTGTAGAATAATAAGGCATGCTAGGAGTGTAGCTAATGCTAATTAATCAGGAGCTCTCCTCCAGATATTGCTGGAGTAAATATTTTATTGCTGCTGAGTGAGTCAATAAAATTGCTCATGAGCAAGATTTAGCACTGCCATCCATGATAAATAACTCAGCCAAAATGCCTTATGGTCCCCCAGCATAGTAAATGGAAGAACTGACACTGTAGGCAAGTTTAGGAAGTTTGGAGGAAAAGTAGTGGTGTGTGTGTGTGTGTGTGTGTGTGTGTGTGTGTGTGTGTGTGTGTGTGTGTGTGTGTGTGTGTGTGTGTGGTCATAGTAAGGGGTTAGGTAGGGTATCTACGATATGGACATATGTGTGCATGATAGAATGGTTGACTGTCCATTCAAGTGTGGGAGGTGTGCATTGAGTGGATGTCTGTTTATAAATGTCTGTATGTATGTGCGAGAGTAAATGAGAGTGGTTTGTCTGTGCCAACACAATGCATGAGATGCCACTGGCAATTGCCACTAAAACTGGATTTTAGCACTGGCAGTAATTACAGGCTATTCAGAGACATGCAAATTAGCCAATAACAAGGCCTTTCTCACTGCAGTTAAATAGGACATTTAATTGCTTTTTCCATGGCCACATATACTGTACCTACTTGCAGTGGCAGTTAACACATCAACAATCCATCTCTCTGAACTCCAGTATGTTAAAGTACATTAACTTAAAAGGTATATCTGCACATCTGTGAACATGTATATTTCTCCTGTAAGATTCTGTTGTCTCCTACTCAGTAGCCAGTTTACATACTGCTTTACATCATTTTTGGAAGGTACAGCCATAACCCTATAACTTAACAGAACAACTAAATGCAGGTGTAATGTCATACCTGTAATTACTCTGTGTAGGTAGATTTCAACTTCTTTGGAATTAAGCTCATTTTTCTGAACATCTTCTTTGTAAGAGGTTCATACTACAACCCAAGATTTCTTGGTAGCTTCAGAGTGGCCTCTTCCTAAAGCTGAAAGATTTGGATGAAGAAATCATCATTAGCACAGGCAGAATAGCTGGGTTTGTGCAATATAGCTTCTGAGGATATCTCTTGCAGCTGTCATGAAAGATCTGTGCTAAAATGGGGTCCATTTCAAAGTATCGAATGGCAGAATTGTCGAAATACATATGGTCAAGACCATCTAGGTCATCAATTCAGTCCATTGAACTGTTCTGACTGAGATTGTGGTATAGTAGGGATCAAGGAATTTGTACTTTTCACCACTGTAGTATGATCTCAGAGTTGGTATACATAATTAGCAGGGAGTGTGGGAGGAGTGGAAGGGGGCTTGCCCCCCCCCACACACACAAAAGCATTGTTTGTGTTGTCTGGGTGGTGGTTGGGTTTTCTTAAGCTCCAAAATAGCAGTGTTAGGTGGAATATACATACATGCCACCGTAATCCCCCTCACTTGCCAGCAGCCCCTTACTACCACAAATCTGCTATTATTATCTTTTTTTTCCTGTTCTATCACTACTGGAGCTCATCTAGCAATTATTATAAGTACTCCCCTTTTCCTTTGTCCCAGATACCCTGCTGAATATCCCTCCAGAAATCTTTTCTTTATTAAATTCACATGCTTACTTCTTTCCAAATGTGCCTCCTGTTGCATTACTATTTGCACTGAGTATTTTTAATACAATTATTTTCCCATTTTCTCTATACTTATGAAGTCATTAACATTCCAAAATAATATGGGTAGTATAGCCATTATGATAAGAAGTCATTATTCCCACCTATTGTTCTGACAGGTTTTTAAAATATCTGCTTCCAGCTTTTGTGTTACATGTACCCACTACTGTTTGGCAGGTTGATCTCCTACACAGTTGTTTCTTGTCATCTCCACTTGAATGTATGTCACACTTTACAAGACTTTTTTTTAAATGAAAACCCTCAAACAAACAAAAAATACACCCCAGAACACATTAACTTAAAATAACCACACAAAACTATGTATCTTTTCAAATAATGTCATTTAAACCTGTTGATAGGAACAATTGACAGCTTTATATACGGGCATTACCTAACCTAAAATTAAGGTTATCCATCCTAAGATGCATGTTTTAGCTGGTGCTCCTACCTACACTATTCGCTGTCTGTTCCTGTCCTATGTTTATTCTCCTCCACTGTGTGAAAAACAACTTGTATGGTTTCAGAAAACATTAACTTTTAGCCTTAAAAAGTGTTCTGGCATTTATTGGTGATCTCTGTATTCAGCTTGTTTTCATGGAAAAATAAGAATAAAATGTACAGCAGCCCTCAGCTGCAGACTTCTCAACTCACACTGAACATTTATTTGCTAAAGGGAAACTTTTCACCATATTCCGTGTTCTCTTATTTACTTGCTGACACAAAAATTGTTATTAGATTAAAACAAGGGCCTGGATCCACATATTTGTCTATGCAAAAGTAAGAGACAGAGTATCAACTCAACATATATTATAATCAGTGCACTTTTATACCCTAACCCCCACCGCAACAATCCAAGATTACAGATTATTAACTTAAACATGCTTTTGTCCAGCCTTTTGTCTGTTTTTATGTTGCAATGCTTACAGTAAAAAAGAAGAAAAAGGCATTTTTTACTTTAGTATCATTACCACATACAGCAATAACTAGAAATGCTTTACCATATAGCATGCAATTTATATCATGAAAATATCTTATACAAATGCTGTTAAGAACAAAAATGGTCTTGTTTACAATTACCTTTTTCTTCTTTTCCTTTCAGTGTCCTTCCAAACATTAATGGCATGAAGTGGGCTATATGCTTTTCAGTCCCCCACAAGTTTAACAAAGTCAACAATAGTCCAGTCTTTCCACTTTTTCTTGTAAAGTCATATTTCACAAATGTGATTGATGCTTTAGAATTCACATTTATTCACTAATTTCAGAGTTACTGGTCTTCTTCCTGTTCATCTCCATCTTTCAGTCCTGGATTCTGGTTCTAGCCCAAGGTACTCTCATTTCTTCTAGTCAACTCCTGTGCTTTTTTCTGTCTCTCAAGCATTTTTCTTAGAAACAATGGAAAATGTTTCAGTGGCAAAGTCTTTCTAAAAGTTTTATTATCAGAAAAATTACTTTATTCACCCAGACTCTGCCACAGCTTGCTGTAAGGGAAATGTTAGTTTGTTTTATTTCTTGTATTTTGTATTACTTTATTGCCTTTTTCTATTTTGTACACTGTGATGTGTTTTCTGTACACTGTATTTTACTTGTATTCTGCTTTTAACTGCATATTAAAACATGAAAATAGACCACAGCGCTGTCTCTTGTGAGTCAGACAGAATTTTTAGATTTTTCCACCCTCCCACCCTGTTACTGTTGTGTTCTTAAACACCACTGTTTTTTCTAGTTGCCTGCTCCTTATGTGAATTTGACCATATATCTTGTTTCCTCTCTTTTACTGGCTGGTGTGAGTAAGCACAAAATTATCATTTTGTGAAATCACTCCCCTTCAACTATTTAAATTTATTGGCCATACTGTACTCCATAGTACCAGAATACAAAAGTGCCCACCCCCTTTCAATCTATCTTGCTCTTTTAAAAATAGTAGCTCTACACTAAAACTTATCTTTTTGTACAGCTAAAACTTAAGTTACCCACTTTCATATCTAACTGCGTAGTGCACACTGCAGTGTTTAGGATAAACCATTTTTTTCATCTTACCTTTAAGCATCTATTGCAAGACCACCAGTTATTGGACTGCTTACATTCTACCTCTCAGTAGTCATCTTGGGATTAGTGCTTCTGTTTTCTTCTGGTGAAGGAAGGAGTACAGTGATATTATTTCCTGGAGACTGCTGATCACCAGAAAGCCTAATGACTGTTTTATATCTGACAGCTTGCAATCTGTGCTTATATTCTGATCCTGGTGAGAGCATTGATTCCTGACTGTTTCTGTCTAGAGAACAAGTGTTTCTACTTAACATACCTGGTTGGTCTGGTTGTTATTCGAGGCATCTACCAGAAAAAGGCTACAAGCCTACAGACCATTGCATCATCTGGGACAAGACTGTGGATCACCAGGCAGGCTGTGGCCTGCTTCTCTTCTTGGAACTGGTGCTAACATTTTGCTTCTGGTGAGAGAAGAAGTAAATGAGTACTGTATCCTAACAGAGTGAAGCTGTGGTGAGACCACCATTAGTAGTAGCCTGGCAGTAGCCATTCATGTGACTCCCCTATTTTCATCATTCTTGACAAGCTAATTCTTTGTTTTCAGTAAGTACTGCTTGATTTCTTTCTAACTTCAGAATATCTGCCTAAATACTTCATCCTTAAATGTTCAGGGTCTACGTGTTAGTTTTCCCTTAAGTGTTTGGCAGTGCTCTGTACAGACTCAGACACCTTGAGTGACATTTTCCTGGAAAAACACAACTGAAATTTCACCAATATCTGGTTACACACAGGACAACAAGTTTGCAGTGACAAGCACTGTCCACATAGTTGCAAACTAGATACTCCTGACAGTGATTGATATTCTCACTCCAACGGTCTAATTAATAAAAAGGGTGTGTTGCCATGGGTATGAACTTTCCTACTGTCTCCTTTACTGGTGTAGTGGATATGGACATCCTGAGGCAATGCAGAAATTGCCTCATGTTTACTGACAACCAGTTAATTCTCAAACAAACTAATATGGTATGTGAGAGATGTACTTACACAACATCACTGGAGGCAAAGTTCTCACATAAAAGAACTCCTAAGTTCAATAAGGTTGTCAGTAGTACACATGCTGCACCCATCACACACAAAGTAGACATCTAGACCCAAATATACTGAGGCACTTACATGTAACCTTCCTAAACCACAAACACTTCCTAGACAAAGTACACATAAGAAATACCCTCAGTAGCCCCAAACACACTCTTTCAAAACAACACCCACATCAACACATAGAGCTACATCTCGATGGAGCCTCTACCTCTAAGCCCATAAGGCAAGTCAATACACAATCCAACATTCTAGTCATTGTCTAGTCATTTCCATCGTGAGTCACACTGATGTCCCTCTCACCAGGCTGAGTAAGGAGAAAGTTACAGTCAGTTGCTTATCAGGGTCTAGGATTCATCACATTAAGCATGCATTCAGGTCATCGGACCACAATTACCAGTATGACTTAGTCATAGTCCCTGTGGGAGTAAATGACCTGAGTTGTACATCCCTAGACTATATGAAGTGAGACATCATAGAACTCTTGGAATACGTGTATCAAGCTGGTATGAGTCTAGCATTGCGCATCATTTTACCTTCTCCAAGGATGATGCCACAATACGAACAAAAGATGATTGACTTTAATAATTGGCTTAGTTTCTGGTGTCATTCTAAGGAGGTGCAATATTTTTCAGCATGGAAGAAGATGGTCAACAGACCAAACTGCTTTGCCAGGGATGGTCTGCACCTCTCCCATCTAGGCTTTCAAATATTAGCTTAAACATTGTCTTCCCCCCATAGTGCCTTTTTTTAGGCAATGCCAAACTGAAAGTAGTTCTGACATAGCAAATCAAAACCAAGAAAATCTAAAGGTATTACTGCTCAATGCTAGGAGCATAAGCAATAAAACTCTATTCCCTGGAAGCTCTCTTTACCCTAGAGAATGTTGATGTTTGTGTGGTCTCTGAGACGTGGTTTAAAGCTGTGAAGAGCACACCAACAGTGCAAGGTTATAATGCCTTCCACACATTTAGACCAGCTACTTCACAGGCAGAAACTAAAGGTGGAGGTGTCTCTATTTACATCACAAATAAATACACTTCAAGGCTGGTCAAACAGGACAATGTACTTGAGCTGCTGCATGTTCAAATCACCATAGGGAAAATCAAGTATCACTTCCTTGCAAGCTATAGGTCCCCCTCTATGACCCAGGAAACCCACAACATGTATTTAAACTGATCAGAAACACTAACCATCCAACCCAATACTATATTCATGGGTGACTTTAATTACCCCACTATTAACTGGGAATCCTATACAACATCAAATGTACATGCACAAAGATTCCAGGATTTTGTAAACACAAACTCCCTGGATCAGATAGTCAATACACCAACCAGGGGTGCAACCATACTGGACTGGTCCTAACTAATATGGGAGAGTGCTGCACACCCCCTACTTTAATGCCTTCCCTGGTAAGGTCAGACAACAAAATGGTCTCCTTTGAAGTAAAAATAAAACCTGGACCCCCAGCTCAACTGGGAATATTCAGGAACTATTCTAAGGCTAACCTCCTGCTATTAAGTGAGAACTTGCCAAAGTTTCAAGTCCCTATAAACCCTGAGAACATTTCTGCCTATGCAGAACTGTTCACAGAAACCCTGTACAAGCATGTTAATAGCTGCATAGAGGCAGCTGTACCCACCAGGAAGAAGTACAGTACTAACTCAAAAAACAAGCCACCCTAGTGGAATCACAAAATCAATTGGATGTATAACAGGAGGAAGAAAATCATGGCAAAAATTAGGAGGCGCAACACCCAAAAGGACAAAAGCACTCTCATCAAACTAAACAAACAACACAGAGGACAAATAAAGTCTACCAAAGCCAAATTTGAGCTAAGTTTGGTCTCTCAGGCCAAGCGCAACCACAAAGTATTCTTTAGCTATGTCCGCAACCTCAAAGGCAATACACAATTGTGTGCAGAGCTCAATTTAAATGCAGCCACCTATACTGAGCCAGAAGATATAGCAAACCTCCTGGCTGATAAATTCAGCCCCAACTTTACTCCTCTCTCCCCCTCAACCTTCCCTCAGGAAATATCATCAAATATAACTCCCCCACTATCACTAGGGAACAGGTCCTTAATGCTCCCTCTAAGACCAGGAGCATTGCATTAATGGGCCCAGACAATATCCTAGGATGCCCTCTAAATAGCATGAAACATGACCTATCAGGACCTCTGGAATTACTATTTAACTATAGCCTCCAAACAGGCTTCGTGCCTCATGAATGGAGAAAGGCAACAGTCATCCTCCTGCACAAAGGTGAGAGATCTACAGACCCTGGAAACTACAGACCCATAAGTCTCACTAGTCTTATATGTAAAGCAATGGAAAGAATTATCATGGAGATGATCAACAGAGATATAGCAGACAATGAACCCAACCCAGTCTGGTTTCGTCAAGGACAGATCATGCCCACTCAAACTGGTGGACTTCTTTGAGAAGGTCACCAAAGCAATAGATGAGGGCAAAATTGTTCACACTGCCTATCTTGACCTGGCCAAGGCATTTGGCACATTACCCCACTTGGGCATTGTTGACAAACTCAAGAGGTTAGGTACAAACCCGTATTTCACCTGGTGGATAGACAACTGGCTCACAGACAGGACCCAGGAAGTTAGAATTGGAGAGTCCACCTCTACAAAGAGGCCAGTCACAACTGGAGTCCCTCAGGAATCAGTCCTTGGACCACTCCTTTTTGGTGTTTACTTCTCAGATGTCACAACCAATTTCAGTGGTCTCTGGCTGACTAAATTTGCAGATGATTGCAAATTAGGAGCTGTCATTGAATCTCACACTCATATAAATGTTCTCCAGGAGGGGCTGACACAGATGAATATCTGGTGTCAGAGCCATGGACTAAAACTAAATGCCAAGAAATGCATAATAGCATCCTTTGGGAAGTCATCTATCGCTGATAACTATCAAATTGACAACACACCACTTAGAGTTGACCCAGTGGTCAAAGACTTAGGGACACACATAGATAGTAATCTAGCCTTTGATCATCATGTGTCTACAGTGGTGAGGAAATCATTCTATTTTGCGCAACTTATAAACAAAAGTATGTCATCCAATTCCAAGGACGTCATTGTTCCACTGTATTCGGCATTCATCAGACCTATCATTGACTACAATGCACCCTTTGGTATGTACCTAACCAGGCATATCCAACAACAGGAATGTCCACAGAGGTTCCTCACTAAAAGAATACAGGGTGTAAGTAATATGTTCTATGCAGACCACCTTGAGGCCCTATCCCTGTATTCTGTTTTTGAGGGTATGCATGTCATACAGAGCATTGTCACACCGCACTATGATGGACCTCCTACATATCCACAAAACAAACAGTAGCAGAATTACCCATTCTAAAGACTTAAACCGTGCCTGTGATATAAATAGGACTTGCTGGAGAGATAGGTTTGTATCCCAGAGACTACCCCGTCTATGGAACAGGCTCTTCATCCATGTGAAACAGAGTTCTTCCTTAACCCAATTCAGGTACAACTTGGACAATTGGATGGGAAACTAGAAATTCATCCGTGGTTTGGCACCTATGTCTCTAATGCAAACACGTAACATGTAAATGGTTCATCTCCCAGGTCCATGCTTACACTTATCAAAGGTATCAGAACTTATCAGAGATTTGGTATGCATGGCTAGGCTTAAAAAGGCCCTTGTGGTTGTTAGCCTAGTAAATACCTATGAACCTATTAGAAGCAGAGTCTCCTTATGTTTGATGTCTCATTTTTTGTTGAACATACTTTTTTATTTTCTCCTTAGCCTAATCTGCAACAAAAACAACTGATCCTTCAGGAAAAATATTCTGAAGACAGCCAGATACAACAGTATGAATCTCACAGCCACCTCTCGGCATTCCCCGACTGCTAAGATACATTTGCTTCTCTTCTGCCTGGTGTACAGCGAATAATCATTTTCTACAAACACTATACTGTCTTCAATTTTGAATACTTTGCCTTTATGCCACATTTTTGTCAGGATCAATTTTTTTCTGCTGGTATGATTGCAACTTTACAAACACAGTTCTTGGCTGCTTTCTCATGGCCAGGTTCAGAGTATACACTCGATGTGCCCTTTTAATTAACAAATCCTGCTGTGGAATACCAGTCCAGTTGCTTATTTGTGCTTTCATAAAATAACCTTGTACAGCATAAAATCTTGGGTTTTCCCAGCATGCTCTGTCCCCTAACTCTAGCTAACACCTAGAGGATTCTTCCCAGTCAGTGTTTTCTGTTCACCTTTTCTTGTTTATTTTCTTTCAGGCTCTCTAAGTTTCTTCTTTGCTGGCATCCAGACAGTGTATTTTACTAGCCAGTAACTCAGTTTACTAAAACTGGCAGAATTACTGGCCTTTATCTCTCCATTTCTTTTAACACACTGGGATAGCTGAAATTAAACTGTTGATCAGGGTGCAGCCATCTTGGTAGTCCCAAGACCTTGCCACTCTTGGTGGTTAAATAGGATCAGTCAGTAATTTTCCAGTTTAGTACTTGAAATAGCCATAAAAGTTACAATCTTGGATTTATCAACATTTATTGTCAGAGTTTTTCCAGGCTCCATAGAGCAAAAGGATAGATTTTTGACTGGGTTCAATAAGTGTCCTCAGCACTGGAGGACTAAGGTAGGGAGGGGGAAGAACGAACACATGCGACCTGCTTGCCTATCCCAGGATGGTAAGAGGCAAAGTAGATAGGGTGAATTCCCTGGTGGAGACCAGGGGAAAATACCTTTTGTGCTAAGCGGAGGGATGACAGGGCTTCTCGTACAGAATGCTCCTTGCTAAAGTGAAGGGATATTCTCCACTTACAGCTCACTCCACACTTTCTCTTTGACCTTGGCTGCACCCACATCCAGCAAAGAACCAGGGGAATAAAACAGCAAAAATTCTTCAAACTACCCCTGATGACTGTCTGAATAATGGTATCTCCCAAACAACCCTCAACTCAGTGATGGGAAACTAATGTACTGATTGACCAGTAGGCAATTAATCATCAGCAGGCAGCAGGGGCAAAAGTTTTCTTTGTACTAAACCTCTGACAGACTAGACTTGTGTCATGACCTTGTGGGCTGCTAGTGTCGAAGGGAATAATGTTATATCTAACACATCACTCTGATTTTTTAACTGCATTTGCTGCTTTTACTAAAAATGTGATTCTTCTTTTGAACAGATGAAGCACAATATGTGTTCTGCAATCATTTTATTATTGTTTGACTTTGTTGCTATAGTTAATGTAATTGTTTGCCTCTGACCTGAGCTGTAGACAGGCCACATAAGTGAGTTAGAAAATTAATGAATGAATACAGAGGTAAATACACATGCAAACATCATTGAACATATAGAGGCCATGAGAGAGAGCCTTCTGTAATTTTGTTTTTGCTCCTTCATCATTTTCCTGTTTACAGCCTTGAGTTTTGCGACCCCCTTCCCATAACTTGCTCACCCCTCCCACTTTAATTCCACCTCTATAATTTATCTTTGACTCGCCCTGCTATAATTAAGTGCAATCCACATCTAAAATCCTAACTTTTTTGTGATTTCGTCTTTTTTTCATTTTTTCTATTTTATGAATTTGTTAGACAATAAACTCAGTACCATTTTCCAGGAGTGACCAAAGAGGAAGATCTGGTTAAATGATTTTCTGAGGGGCAGAATATACGCAAACGGAGTCTGGTATAGTCAAACTAGAGTCTACAGTATATGTATTAAGAGCTCATAATTTTATTTCTCTGTGTCGAAGTGTTAACCCCCCCCCCCCCATCTTACTCCAAACTGTGCAGTGGTGTAATCAGTACTGGATAGCAGAGCCTTCACTTAAAGATACTGCCTTTCTCCACCATAGTTAGGGCCATGTATCATATTCTCAAAGGTGATACCTGTGTCAGAAGCCAACATTTTGGGCAATAGAGGATTAGGGACAACAGTGACCAGGTCAGGGCTAAAGACTTGGAGCTGGTAAGAGGATTAGGGAACCTTGGCAGAGAGGTCAGCTCTATGCCAGGAGCAGGTTCCATCATGGTCTAAAAGGGACTGTGGTGTTCAAACCTGGATTAGAAAGGTATGCCATGATCACACATTTAAACAAAAGTGAAAGAGGGAAGAGGGTGTCACAGTAGCAGAAGGGAAAGGTAAGTGCTCGGGTATTAAACAGTGGTGGTAGGAAATGGACACAGACTACAGAAGAGAAACAAACATGAGTGCAAGTCTAGTTTGGTCAGGAATGTAAGAGAGCTGCAAGCAGTAAAGCAGAATAAGGAAGCATACAGTAGCCAGTACAAGTACAGGATGGTGCTTTAACGGGTTCATATAAGCATTTTCCATACTGTCCAGTCATTTATCCAGTTCTCTTCCCATCTCATTCCAGAAGTGTTAGAATTCACAATCCCCTTCCAGTAGAGTTTTAATGTACTTCATTGATGGTGCGCAGAACTGGACATGGGCTGTATGTAAACATCAGCTGCATGATCCATCCTGCAAGGGGAAACAGGCACTCAAGAGGATTTGCATTAGATCACTCCTACATTTATTTTATTTTATTTATTTCAGTTTATTCACTGTGTAGGTGAATTGGTGGCAGACCCTTTTCTGCCATGGCCATGACACAGTAGTGTATTACAATATTGCAGATGAACATAGTTCAATATATGAAAAGGAACCGACAAAAGTTTATTCGTGAAAAGAAAAACTTGTTGACATTAAACAAACAATTAAAGACATTAGTATAAGATGACAAAAAATTGGAACATAAAAGCATTTTACAATGTTTATTTTCAAATCAGGCGGTAAAAAGGCCACACAGACAAACCTTTCAGTAAAAACTGTAAGGAAAAACACCCAGCCAAGCTAGAGTTTCCAATGTGTAATACCTTAAACCTTCTGTAATGGAGGGCCAATGGAATATGTGCAAATGATACCTTAAAGACATACAGTCTTTCAGCTGCATGGTTTGTGAATGTCCATGACTTTTTACTTTTCAAGTCTTTGTATGTACATTCAGGCCAATAAAGCCAAACCCCAGTGAATGTGGACATGCCCATTTCGGCTATTTTAGTGACCCCATTATAAGTGGATTGGTTATTCATAATTTGTACATATGCAACTGGTCTGACTTGCTGAACTCTTGCATCCTTTTCAGGTTGAGCCTGAGTTGGTGCTGCCCATTAGTGGTCTGAAATACATTTATTATAAGGAGCTTAAAGTTTAACCAGGTTCTTCATGATCTTCTTAGTGGGCTAATAGTCTCCTTATGTTGGCCCCTCAAGAATGACTTTGTCCCTTTGTTTCTTTCAGGAGGACACAGAACTTTAGAAAGACTCCCTACAAGCATTATATGGTATAATAACTTTATTCCATTTGCCTACTGCGTGAATCTGAGCAAGTCACTTTAGACAGTGTTGCCAGGTCATCCATGAGAAAAGACATTTATCAGTGGACATACCTGGTTAACAAACAGATTAAAAAAAAGAAAGTGTTACATTAATGCAATGGGACTCTATCACACAACCAGTTATCATTCATAATACTTCATCCTTGGTAATGGCTCACCAACGTGGGCAAATTCAGAGACCTGCCTCCTACAGGTAATTCTGTGGGCTAGAAAAGATTGTTGTTATGGTGCCTGAGGAGTCTGTGTTGTATGGGCTTCACAAGCAGATCCAGAAGCAAGGCAGTTCTGCCTGGCATTTAAGATGACTCTATCATTCTATAAGCAAGCTTTTTCTTCTTTGACAACTGGGGAAACCTAGAAGTAGCCATTGACTGCACAACGCACTGTGTCTGTTCATCTGTAGGCAGTCTGGTGGAATGTAGGCACCTTGAAACTGGGGCAAACACATCTACTTACACTGTAACTCTCAACCGGGTTTCCAAGTCAGAGTCTCAAACTGCACTGCCTCTAAAGAAGTGTCTTGCTGTACAGAGTGACTGCTGGTGTAACCTAACTCTCATGCCTGGCCAGTTAAGGTAAAGCAGGACAGGATAATGATACATCTTGTTTGAATAACCACTGACAAACATGTCTGTGCTGCTGTAAGCAGTGCCAGGTCTTGGCAATCGATAGTGAGAGATTGTTACATAGTAGATGGAATTCTTCTACCATACACAAGTGTGAGAGAGATGCAATTCTACATATAATGTATATTTTACCATCACACTGAAACATGCCTTCCATTTGAAAAACAGACCTGGGCCTTTCTTCACATGTACCAGGCCATACTGGCATGGTAAACCCTGTTGTATAAGGAAGTAGAAGCCCAGAAAAATCACAAAAACTGATAGGCTAAAGAAGAGCCATAAAGATGAAAATGTGGACTATTGAGGATAAGAAAGAAATTATGTATTGTTGCTATTATGCAAAAAGCCCAGAATTTTCAAACACAAGATATACAAAACGATTACGACGGAAATTAGAGGAAAGAAAAATACTTCTGCAAGGAAAACTGTCAGAAGCTTCAAATGAAAATTGTGTTCATTAATACAACAGATTTGTGAAAAACAGTATATAGATCAAGAAACCTTGATCTGTTTGGAAAAAAGAAGCATCTGAGGAAGTGCAAAAATATAAACTACAAAACCAAGAGATATTTGAAAAGTATAAACAAGAAATATGGACATGGGAAAGAAAGAGAGAATTGATATTGTGCAATATTAATGCAAAGGAGAAAGCCAAATTAATCAATGTAAAGATGGCAGCCCCAAAGATATTCAAAGAGAAATACAGGCAAAGGCATCTGGACATAGAAAATTTCACAATAAAAAAATAACATCACAAAGATGGAACGTAGAAAAGAAGATTAATAAAGTAGAAATAAAAAAAAATAGAAGTTGAAGCTATGGAGTACCTGTGAAGTGAAGGATTTGGTGTAGAAGGCCTAACACAGGTTAGCAGGAGAGAGTCAGTCCCCAAAGTAGGGAGAAACAAGAAGATCAGGAAACATCTGAAGAAGACATATGGACAAGGGAAAGCAAAAGAGATTTAATATGGTGTGATATTTATGCAAAGGAGAAAGCAAAACTAACCAATGCAAAAAGAGCAGCACCAAAGATATTTGAAGAGAAATACAGGCAAAGGAATCGAGACATGGAAAACTTTACAATACAAAAAAAACGAAGACAAAGAGGAAACGTAGAAAAGGAGATTAGTAATGGAAAACTTAAAAAAATAGAAACTGAGGTCATGAAGTACCTGCAAAGTGAGGGATTCAGTGTAGAAAGTCAGAAAATACCACAGCAGGATAGTGTAATGGATATCCAAATTAAGGGGGAAATCAGTGGAACAGGAAGCAATTGGTCAGGTGCCATATGAAGAAAATTTGGAACCTTCCACAGGAAACCACTATAAACATTCACTTGAAACTAGACAGCAAGGGAAGGAACAGGAAACTGTGGAAACTTTGATGCAGTTAATGTTGAGGAGTGATAGGCCAGTGAGTTCCCATATGATAGAGCAATGGATGGCACAGGATAAAGTTGAAGAGAATGTGCCACAGGAAGATGCTATAAAATCTTCTACAGAATACCTGCAGAAAACAGAAAATAAGGGATGTGCCCTCAGTTTGGAAGAAAATGAGCTAAGAGAAGAGTTGTTTGATTTAATAGACATAGACAAATATATCAAGATCAATGAAAGAAATAGACTGCAGAAAGTTAATACAACCCAAAAAGTCTGATAAAATAAAAACTCAGTAATTAGGACTGTTCAGAGATCCATGCAATATAACAGAAGTAAACAGGATATATTACTGTGCAGCTAAATTAAAACTGATAAAGTTCTACACAAGAACACAGGGTAGTAAGGGAAAGGAGTGGGAGAAATTGAATACCATCATGGAAATATTGAACAGAGAAAACTATAAAGCAGTTAAGACAAGAAGTGTCACTGTTAGAAGACTATAGAAGAGGGAACAGATCAACAAAAATACTAAGAAATATAGACGTGATAAAAGCAATGTGCAGTATTAGAACAGACCATGATCTATCACGCTCTATCACAAATAAACTAAAAATTTCAGCACAGGAGGATAAATATAAAGGAAAAGTACAAAATAAGCAATTTATTGATTATTCAAAAAAGTTTTATACAGAATTGGGAAGTAAGGTAAAAGGAATTGAAAGACCACCAAAAAAGAAGAAATAGATACATTTTGGAGAAGTATCTATAAAGATCCTGTGAAACATAACAAAGATGCAAAATGGATGGAAGAAGTTAAAGAAAGAATAAGAGGTTCAAAGGTACAGGATATGAAATGGGATGAAGTAACAGCCACAGAGATTGAAACAAAGTTAAGAAAAGCCCCTAACTGGAAAACACCAGGTCCAGATGCAGTACCTAATTTTTGGCTGAAAGTATTAACATCTTTGCACGAAAATTTAGCCATGAGTAAGAGCTATTTATATGCACACCCTGAACAGACACCAACCTGGTTAACAACAGGAAAAACAATGCTCCTACTTAAGAGTAAACCTGCAAGCTACCCTAAAATTTATAGACCAATTACATACCTTCCGACAACGTATAAACTGTACACGGGAATTGATGCTGACAGAATTTATAGTCATTTAGAAGAAAACTCAATTATGGCAGTAGAACAAAAGGGCAATAAAAGAAAGTCATATGAAACAAAGGATCATTTGTTGTTAAATAAAGTCATAGTGGAGAACTGTAAAAAAGGGAAGAATCTAACTATGGCACGGATTAACTACAAAAAAAGCATTTGATAGTATCCCACATTCATGGATAAAAGAGTGCTTAAAAATGTATAAGATATACTCTACACTGATCAACTATATTACAGTGACCAGGAAACAGTGGCATACCACTCTGCAATTAAGCCACGATAAAGGACAAATTATTATCCCAGGGATAAAAATTCAAAGGGGGATATTCCAGGGTGACTCTTTGCCACCACTCTATTCTGCCTCGCCCTTAACCCATTAAGCTGTCTACTTAACAGTTTAGGCTATAATGTGGCTCCTAGAAAACAACAAAGTGTAAACACTTCTCATCTTCTCTTTGTCAATGATTTAAAACTGTATGGCTCATCAGATGAAGAACTGAAAGCAGAACTGCAAGTTGTCAAAACATTTTCAGATGATATAAGAATGTCATTTGGCCTTGATAAATGTGCAAAAGCAACCTTTAAAGCAGGAAAACTGCAAAACAAGGAAAACATCAGTTTGGGACAAGAATGTGATGTAAAAGAACCTGAGCAAGAGAGAGTGTATAAATACTTGGGAATTGATGAAGGATCAACAATAAAACATGAACAAATGCGAATAAAACTTAGTAAGGAATATTTCAGAAGACTTAAATTAATCCTGAAAACAACACTGACATCTAGAACAAAATTTAAGCTATAAACCAATTTGCTCTTCCTGTCCTAACTTACAGTTTTGGAGTTATTGACTGGCTCCAAAATGTGTTGGATAGATTAGATAGGAAAACAAGAAGGATGCTTCATGTTTACCAAATGATTTATAAAAATCAGTGCATACCAAGATTATATATTCCCCGTTCTGAATGAGGGATGGGCCTCCTTGAAATTGATTATATGTATAGATTTGCAATCGTGGGACTCCACACATATCTGCTGACCTCACAAGGCCCAAACTAAGTGAAAATTTTGAAGCATGAAGATAATAAATCTAAGATGACCTCTCTGTTTAATTTAGCAAAAGCATAAATTTGGCGTCAAGCAGGAATGGAAATCAAACCAGAAGTGGATAAAAATCAGGCAGCAACTGAATGCGCCAAAAAACAAAAGAAAGAATATAAGGAGAAGGACCAGATGAGGAGAAAAGAAATGTGGAAAAAGCATAAATATTGATGCAAATGTAGAAAACTTCTGGAAGAACCTTATGTTGATCAGGAAGGAACGCAGGAATGGTTGAGGAGAGGTGAATTCAAACCAAGAGATGAAAGGTTAATACTGGCAGTCTAAGATAGTGGGTTACATACATGTTGGTTTACAAAATCCATTGAACATGTAGGAGAAACGGACAAATGTAGGTTTTGCAAAATCGAATTGGAAACAGTCACACATCTCGTTCCTGGTTGCAACATATTAATAGCGGAAGGACTGTATTCTGAAAGACATAATAATGTGGCAAGGCTGTTGCACTGGGGATTTTGCAAACATTATGGTACTGAAGTGGCTGAAAAACACTGGAAACATGAACCACAACATATCATAGAAAATGATGAAGTTTGTATCACATGGGGATCACCCATTACCAACAGTTCAAAAGATAGATGCTAGAAAACAAGATATAGTGGTCCAAGTAAAGAAGACAAAAGTAGCACTGATCATTGAAATTACCACATCCAGTGACTAGTGTCTTGCATACAGAGAGACACAAAGTCATAAAATATCAGGATATGCAGGCAGAAACGAGAGCAATGTGTAAGAAAGATACTCGGTTCCAATAGTAGTAGGAGCAAGGGTCTTATAAAAAAGACCCCACAATCGCATTTAGATATGTTACCAATCCATGTAACCCCGTACAACATACAGAAGGAGTCATTATTGGTCCCATTGCGGGTGCGGTGAAGAGCACTTTTGTCTGACATCAAAGACTAAAACAATACTAATTTCATGAACTTTAATTGTACTTTGACTTAGGAATGGGGTCCATTCCCGTCATAATATTAGAAACCCAAAAGATTTGGAGAAATAAAAAGAGCATGCTACTGAAGGGATTCATCTTGGTGAAAGTGTAAGTCAGGTATCATATGGTTGGAAACGCTTCAAGAACTGCATATTTTTAGGACTCATAGAAATTATTGCCATAGTGCAATTAGGGCTTCACTGGTGAGCTCTGCTAGCAATATGGCAATAAAAAAGTAATTTAGAAACATGCAATACCTGCATGGAACTCATTGGCATATCTCTGACTTGAACATAGCGTTTCTAAAGCAACCCATGCAATGATGTGGTATACACACACACACACACACACACACACACACACACACACACACACACACACACACACACACAGTTCTGAGCATGCCCCCACATACACATTCATAGGCACACACACAGACACACATGGCTTTGGAATATTTATCTGCTGATCTGTAAACAACCCCACAATATTAGGTACATACCATCAAATACAGCTCTAATGAAATAGTAAGACCTTGGCAAAAGACTCTGGGGAAGTATGTATTGCTAATTTGCAGTAGCTCTGTCCCCACACTGCCATATTTGCATGTGACTTTTTCCAGTAAGATTAGTGCAGCAGTACATGCTAGACCATTTTAATTGCTAAACATAGGATTGCACTGCGTGTTGTGGGAAAATTAAACAACACGTTCATTGCTCTACTTTTATGTGTTGTTTCACTTTCCTTTGTAATCTCAAGAATTGAGCTGATGCACGAAATTTCATTTGGGCTACAAGTGTGTAGTTCTAAATGA
This sequence comes from Protopterus annectens, assembly GCF_019279795.1. Lineage (NCBI taxonomy): Eukaryota > Metazoa > Chordata > Ceratodontiformes > Protopteridae > Protopterus > Protopterus annectens. The sequence continues at coordinate 432,134,124 of NC_056743.1, forward strand.
CAAAGTTTACTTTGACTTTGACTTTTGAATCCTGACCAATGTTTAACAGTACATCTCAACTTCTAAGCATTCAAAACCACAGCAGAGGGTCACAAAGGAGGATGCAGTCTTATTTTTTTCAGTATAGAGGGTCACCAGATTGTAAGCTCTACATAATTAATGATAACAGCTTTTTGCATCACCTTAGTTCACTTTATTTATATACCCTTTCACAGCTCTAACTTTGTGAAACTCAGTAACTCTAAGAGTAAGACAAAATTTGATGGTCAAATATTACACCATGCCTAAATCATAGATGTTGTGATGTGCTTTTTAGCAACAGTGAAATAACTTTATTTATTTGTTTGTTTGTTTGACATTTATTAACTGGGTTAGTCTGACTGGGCAAAAAGCCCTTTTTCAGCAGAGACCCGAGGAGAAAAGCTCCAACAGATTACAAACATATAAAGAAAAACGTATACAGATATGTCAACAAAAAGATGCAAAACTTATTAACAACCAGAGCAATAGAAAACACATTAAGACTTAAGAGCAATAAGAAAAAAAAAATAGTCGTAACACAGAGAAATATTTATAATAGCTTTCTAGGAAATATTCATCTAGTTAATAAGTGAAATGTAAATTATATAATATCTATCTTTATGAGAGGGCAAGTAGGAGAAAAAGAGACTTTGGAGTAAGAAGTCAAGGTGGAGAGGGGCAGTGGCAGGTCCAGTTGTTAAGTATATAATCTTTTAGTGCTTTTTTAAAACAAGAGAGTGCCAGTGTTCACTCTAAGGTCAGAGGGGAGCTTACTCCAAAAGAAGGCAATGGTGTGACTATATAGAACTTTACCAATTTACCTGTTAGGCTTATATACTTCCAGGAGATTCTGGCCTGTACTTCGAAGATAATGTATGGGCCTATAGGGGGAGATTAGGGTAGAGTGAGAGGGGTAGCGGGAGGCATTAGTTAGTAATGAGTGGGTGAGATGGAGCTGTGGAAGTAGAAGTTGGATGGAGCTGTGGAAGTAGAAGTTGGTTATGTAGTTCAAGCCATTGTAGGATTTTCAGGGCAGTGCAATGATGGTAGGGAAGATTTGTTGCAAATCCTACAATTTTATTGTAGGTGAATTCAAGTTTGGTCATGAGGTTAGATTGGAGATTAGAGAGTATAGGTGCTGCACAGAATAGAGTAGGCAATAGAAAAGCCTGTGCTAATGAACATTTTGTATCCATCGTCAGGTATTTTTTATTCCTATATAATGGGCCTAGTTTTTGGTGTGTTTTTTTTGATAGATTGGTGAATGTGAACATCAAATTTTAATTGAGCATCAATATAAATGCCAAGGACTTTAGTATGGGTTTCTACAGAGATAGTGGTGTTATCGAGAGATGTGACTAAGAAGGAGTTTTTACAGTGCTGTAGAGATTTTTTGAGAAAAACAAGTTTTGTTTTCTTTGGATTAAGTACAAGTTCATTGCTAGTTAGCCATTTTTCCACAGACAGGAGAGAGTCTTAGGTAAGTGACAGAAGGTAGATTATCAGAGCAATGTCAGCATACTGTATATGGGAGGAGTAGGGGCAAGATGTGTATAAATTATTTGTGAAGATGTTGAAAAGGAGGGGGCTGAGAATGGAACCTTGGGGTACACCGGTATGAACAGGAAGGAAGGGAGAGGAGGCTGATAGCCATCTAACAGACTGAAATCTATCAGAGGTAGATGAACAGAGATTGAGATATTTGAGTTTAGATAGAAGCAGAGTATGAGACACAGTATCAAAAGCTTTAGATAAATCAAGCTTCAAGCTATTCTGTGGAGCTAATTTTCACCAGAATGAAGTTTTGTTTTGCATGTATTTTGTACCAATGAGTACTTCTAAGCCAAATATTCAACTCATTTACTCCTTTGCGCAGTAGATTATTAATGTGAATACTGCTAGCGCCACAGTGCATCATATAGCATAAGTGGCAAACATGAAGCTGGTGTTTCCAAACTAGTTCCACAAAGACTAACGAACCATTATCTTCATTATGAGCCTTGGAAAACAATAGCTATGATATATCTGTGGTCAGATAAGCTCTCCATTAAATTCTTTGGTTTAAGTACTCTTAAAGCAGACAAATCAGTCTGATGTAACACTAATGCTGGTCAGGCAACAAAGCAAGACCCATGGACTGCAGCAAAACAGTAGAATGTATATTAATTAAAACCAAATAAACTCTGAATATGATGTATTGCAATAAAAAAGGAACTGTTTTTGAAGTATTGAAATAAAACAAAAAATACATTTTAGAGTTCTCACTCAACTACCAATCATTAGCGGACCGGAGTTCCGCTGTAGCGACCCCTAAGCCGAAAGACACAACAACTAAATGTAAACATGAACTACTGACAGAGCAGAAAAAGTCCTAGTATTTTACAGTAAGAGAATAATTACAGAGCAATTACTAAATATAGGAAGCTAATAGCTAAATGTACAGATAATAATCCAGGGCTATCAGCTTAATGAGAAAAAAGTAATTACTCACAACCATTCACTTTAAATGCATATGTATCTGGTTTAGACAAAAACTTTACTTTCAATGTCATATCTCCAACACCAAATAAAAAGTGAACTCACAACTTTTTCTAGTCCTAAGAAATCTCCCATTCCACTCCACTGCTAACAGAGTAGTTATGGGCAAAGGGATTCTCATAGAACTAGAATATGCCTTCCCAATAATAGCTACTGCTTCCAAGAAAAATCTGATCACCCTCTAAAACACAGCTGGCTGTGTCTGTAGATTCATCTACCTGTCCCCAAAACAGTGTGTCACTGCAACAGCCTTAAAAATCGTTTAAATGATGAAGCCTCCTATAAGTGCTATACAATTTGTAGCATAACCTAAATCTATTCCCCTTCCTCAAACCTCTTGTATGTTTCACATCGTCTCTATTTATCCCTCCATTCTTTTCTTTCCCACCTTCATTAAATGTTCAGTCCCTTCAACCTTCCCTGCCCCTGTATACCTTACTGCATATACTGTACATAGTGAATTGCTACTGTGTATGCTACATTTTGATACAGTTATGTCATGGCAATCTTTTGTATAAATCCTCCATAACAAAATTCTGAAACAACCTCCCTGTCAATTTACGTAGCATTACACACACTAACAACTTCAAAAAAGAACTAAAAAACTTTCTCCAGAAAACTTGGTTATGCCCTTGCCAGGACCCTACCTAATCCTGATTCTATCATCTGTCTCTCCCACTTTTGAGCAGGAAGTTTTCTTGCTCTGCTCTATTTAGATAATGCTATTGAACTATATAATCTGTATGGAATGGGTCATGCTTAGATCACTATAATTACTTGTTTATTATAATGTCTTTTTCTTTTTTTTTCATACTTTTACAAAATTGTGCTATACTAATATGTATATACATACTGTGACACTGTCTGTCACTTTTTTGTGATACCTATTACTGTAAAATTGTAGTTATTTTTCTTGGAGCTTTTCTGATTGGGTCTCCAATGAAAATGGGCCTGTGCTCAGTTGGACCAACCCGGTTAACAAATGTGAAATAAAATAAATAAATAACAATAAAATCTTGCCTTACAGTTTAAATGCTCATTTGTTTTAAGGTGTACTCATTCTTTTACTTAGAGTTGTATTTTGAGTTATAGTACTGATCACCTGTTTGTAAGACATGCTTCTGTATTTATCACTGTGCAAGCAGTTGTGAAAATGTCAGCTTTGGTATCTTCTGTCTGCTGCAGTCTCCCAGCCAAAATTGTTTTGTTCGAATCATTGTACTTTGGTTAGCAAATGAAAATACAAACAACCACTAGCTAGATAAGCAACCCCTTTACATGAGGTTAGGCATTTATTAAGATGACTAGTGTGTCTGGGAGATGGACTTGTATGGTATATATGGTATATATGTCATTCATACACATTAAGCTAATGTGATCTGTGGGTTGGGCACATTAGGCAGCCATTGATGCCTTTAGAAACCACTAGACCAAACACCAAGGGGAGCACTGTTACAGAGTTTCGAAGCTTGTGGCATAAGCTTTTCGAAAATGAAAATATGCAGCACTCATTCCACAGCAGTCACTGACACACTGCTAATGTATCTGTTATTCAGAGGATCAGCCCAGCTTCCTCAAACCTTGACATCCCATCCACAGCTTTTGCTTGCTTAGGCTCCAACTCCCCCCATGATACTAAAAAGGAGAGAGTAGGTATCATAAAATGAGTGAATAAGTCACCTCACAGTGGCAAACATATAGTGTATGTGGAAGAAATGGTGGAAAAAGAGAGAACAAAACTAGCCAACTAACAGATGGGTAATAATATTGTCTAACACTTGGAGCCTGGGGAACAGCACAGCATAACTTTAGGCAATTCTGGAAGGTGGAATATTAGACCTAGTAAAGAAATTGTTAATTGAGACATATTGGTGTAAGTGTTCAAAATGTCTAACATAAATAAGGCGGCAGAGTCACACTGTACACAAAAATGAAAATAAGCACACCTGAAGCAAGGCAGCTGAATGGAATAGTACTAAAGTGAGGGTGCTAGCAGTAAGAATTTAAGGGGTTGAAGGGAATGTCTGGTAAGTAGACACATTCAGCAGGACATCTGGCACTGGCTGCGGGAAGGTGTCAGTTTGGTTCAAAGAATAATGTGACACAAAGGGAGATCTAAATCTGACAGGTGTGCAGTGAAAAATTCAATTCTCCTTAGTGGGAAGGAGAGGCCACTTTGTAGAAGCCATGACAAGACAGGCTTTGATCAAAGTCTGAAGGAACTCATAAGAGGGGACACATTTCTAAACATGCTGTTTAGAAATGTATCTCAGAATCTGAGGTAGGGGAGTTACTGGTGATAAATTACCATGCCACATCATTTTAGAAAACTTCAAAAAATTGGGGAAAAAGGCTTTACTGGAAATTGGAGCATGCACAATGGTATTAATAGAATTGAGGAACCAGAGAACAAAATAAATAAGAGAAGGAATGATCATGGAAGGCAGTCTATGTGGACAAGCACTGAAGTGACACATTTGAGTTGTTTCATAATAATAGTCTGTCATCTGAATTGGTTGAATTTTTGAAGGTGGACAAACCCACCATTCCTATACCATCTGGTATATTGAAAATTCATAAGTCAGTAATACTGTCCAACTTCAGGCAAGTAGATTCAGCCAAAAGGTCTACAACAGAGCCACTGGCCATTCTAGGTGCTTTAAAGTAGTCTGCAGAGGGCAGACAAGATACTGGCTCTAAAGAGAAAGGAAGCTTTACTGGCTCTAAAGAGAAAGGAAGCTTCTTCTGAATGCAAGCAGAAATCATTTTGTTGGACAGATAGAGTTCTAATATATATGTAGTTTTAATTTGTCTTTTCTACCCACTGGCATATTTGCAGTATGTTGTTGTTGTTGTTGTGTCTTTCAGCTTTTCCCGGTTAGGGGTCGCCACAGCAGAACTCCGGTCCGCTAATGATTGGCAGTAGATTTTTACGTGCCGAGTTGCCAGCCCTGATGCACAACCTTCAATGAAGGTATGCCCATTCACACATGCATGTCTCCACACAGAAGATGCTCTAGCTGAGAATCGAATGGGACGTCTTGCTGTGAGGCGACAATGCTACCGCAGCACCACCACCGCGCATGGCATATTTGCAGTATATGCTTGGTAAATTTCACACATAACTATGTTATGTTCCACACCTCAACAAATCAAGTATGCCTGGTACTTGTCCTGTTGGCATAATGGTTAAGGTCTTTGCCTGACATGATGCACAAGGTGCAATATTCAATTCAAACCTCCAGCCAGTGTCTGTATGGAGTTTGCATATTCTCTCTGTGATTCTCTGGGGTTCCTCCCACCCCCTCACCAAAAAACATGCTCAGTGTTTCCACCGCAAACTCACCCAAGAATGCAGTTGTGGGCATCACTACAGACTCTGCATGGTGCCTATGGGCGTGCCGTGGGGGAGTTGTATAGACCAACCACTTTGGCATCAACTGTGGTGCACCAGTATCCTCAAGATAGGAGAACACAGATCACAAACTACACATTGCATTACGGTTAGCCACTCTATGCTGTAAAAACTGGCTCTAGGTGACTCATTTGTGCTGACTAATGTTAACAAATGGGCATGGGTATTTGCCAGTGGTAACTGGGTTGAGAACCCAGCCTACTCTGACCTACTCCAGAGACTCATGCTACCAGCGGGAGGGGTGTATGCACCCCTATTGTCCAGTGTGTATCCACCATAATGCTCAGCAGCCCTGAGTCAATAAGCTAATGGCTGACTGGTGTCCACTTGCCCAGACTGGGTTACCTGGGATAGCTCTGTTGACAGAAAACCGAATGTAAAAACAAACAATCAGCTAAACATGAACTAAGAATAAGAACTGCTATACTAAATATATTTTCACTAACAGGATGCACCTTGGAAGTGGATGCCAAGATGGTTTGGAGGAGGACTGGTCATCCTATATATCCAGGAGTCAAAATGGAAGGGCAGTATAGCAAAGCCAATTGGCTTGGGATCCAGAGTCAAGTACACAGGAAGAGCACAGACTGTAAAAGATGTAGGAATTGTGGTGAGGGAGAGGCTTCAGAAGACAATGAGGGATGTCATAAGAATTACTAACAGACTCATGACCCTCAGACTCCAGTGTAAGGACAGGGCAGTATTCATAATCTCAGCGTATGCCCCACGGCGGGGTTGTGATAGTGAAGAAAAGAGTGCATTCAGACAGACCGTTCCAGGACCTACTAGATAAAAGCATGGCAACATGAACTGGTATTAATAATGAGTTACCTGAATGCACATATTGGGACAGACAAAACAGGACCGTTCAGACAGAATTTTCCATTCTTACAGATGCATTACTTAAGACTTGAACAGCTTAATACATTTTACATTAGGGACTCCTGGCATTTATTAAAATACTTACGTGTATTGACTTGAAGGATCATTATCTTGTTACACTAGATATTAGAGATGAAGATACTGTGTTATTAAAATATGAAGAAATTGAAATGATAAGCTGATTAATATTAGATATACATTTTGTTAGCACATGTCCATTGATATGATATACCATTTGCTAGACCTAATTTTATTATGAAATAGTTTTATTTTAATAACTAATTTTGCTATCAAGCCAGTGGTGTGCCAGTGGGGAGACAGCTGTTCCCACTTTTGGTGATATGTTTTAGATGAAATGAGAAGAGCAAGTCATGTACAATTCCAGTGATTGGGGACATATTAGATTTTATGGCAAATTCTTTGACAATTTTTTATATAGCAGGGTAATGAGGTGACATTGAATTCACAGCACATTTAAATTCTTCCATTGCATTTTTAATGTTTACAAGTGAACTGCGGTGGTGGTGCTGCGGTAGTGTTGTCGCCTCACAGTAAGACGTTGCCCTGTCGATTCTCAGCTAAAGCGTCTTCTGTGTGGAGACATGCATGAATGGGCGTACCTTCATTGAAGGTTGTGCGCCAGAGCTGGCAACTCGGTACGTACAAATCTACTGCCAATCATTAGCGGACCGGAGTTCCGCTGTGGCGACCCCTAACCGGGAAAAGCCGAAAGATACAACAACAATTGAACGACTGAAGCACACACCCGACCCCATATGCAAAAATGGAATAAAGGGGTTGTAGATGGATGGACAGACTGAAGCAGAACATCAGATTTTTGGACATTACTTTATAATCAGAAAGCAGAAATCTAAAGACAAGTATTTACAGAAAACCCACTTTTAGCAGGACTTCATAGATTCATAGACTGTTACTAGGCTAATGACCCAAAGGGCTTTTCCAAGCCTAGCCAAGTTTTCCTGAAAGAATAATGTTGTCCTGTATCCAAAAGGACATTGAGGGCCAGGCATTTATAACCTACCTCTGTCCATAAGGGACATGGGTGCCAGGCCCAGTGTAAATTTCCTATTCCCCATCCATTTGTCTAGGTTGTGCTTAAACTGGTTAACAGATGAACTCAGCTTCACACAGATGGGAAGCCTGCTCCATAGGATGGGCAGTCTCTGGGACACATACCTGTCTCTCCAGCATGTTCTGTTTAACTTACCAACAAAATTCAGGTCTCTAGACCTTGTTTCTGGTACTTTGTGACTTAAGAATATGTTAGAGAGTTATAAGTGTGGGGTTTGCAGATGCCTTGTAAGCCAGGCATAGATCACCCCTGAGCAATCGACAGGAGACTGAGTAAAGGTAAAGGGCTTTAAGGCACTCTGCATAAGCCAGGTTTGTTATGCCTTGCATTCTTTGTGTAAGGAACCTTTGACTTTGCTCTAGTTGCTGCGTGTGCCTGGCGAGGTACATACCAAAGGGAGTACTGTACTCTATGATTGGTCTGATAAGGTAAGAGTACAGTGGGATAATGACCTCTTTGGACCTTGATGCCATGCCCTTACTTATAAGTTGCACAACATAAAAGGATATCCTCACCACTGTGGCCACATGGTGGTCGAAGGTAAGGCTACTGTCTATCTGCATACCCGGATCCCTGACCACTGGGTTGACTCTTAGGGGGGGTATTATCAATATTGTAATTAGCCGGGATGGTTGATTTCCCAAAGGGTGTAATTATGCATTTCTTAGCATTGAGTTTAAGACCATGGCTTTGGCACCACTTATTTGTCAGAGACAGACCTTCTTGAAGAATGCTAGTGTCTGCAGGGACTTGATGATAACCCCCAGCTTGCATTCATCTCCAAACTTAGTCAGCCATAAACCTTCAGATAAATAGATTCCAAAAAGGATCAGGCCCAATACCGAGCCCTAGGGGACTCAGCTAGTGAATGACCTCTTGGTGGAGGTGGCCTCATCTATTCTGACCTCCTGAGTCCTATCAGCGAGTCACTTGGCTATCCAGTCGGTGATAAAAATATTTATGCCTAAATCAGTGAGCTTGTCTATAATACCTCAGGGGTGTATTGTATCAAAAGCCTTGGCCAAGTCGAGGTAAGCTGTATACACAGTCTTACCTTCATCCAGTGTTTGGTGACCCTCTCAAAATAATCCACCAGATTTAATAGGCATGACCTTATTTTAAGAAAGCTGAACTGTGATGAGTCCAGCTTTTGCAGGTTATCCATGTCCTCATTTATCATGTCCATGATGATTCTTTCCATGGTCTTACATATCAGGCTGGTAAGATTTATGGGCCTGTACTTGCCCAGATTGGTGGTTGGATCTCCTTTGTGCAGGAGAATGACTGTAGCCATTGTCCATTCCTTGGGCACAAAACATCACTAAAGGCTCCAGTTGAAAAGTGATTCAAGAGGACCAGATAGGTCATGTTTCATGCTATTTATTAAACATCCCAGGATGTTATCGGGGCACACTGATGCATTGTTTTTGGCCTTGGAAAGTGCATTAATGACCTGTTCTCTAGTAACAGTTGGGGGGATTGTGTTATGTGGCATTTCCTTTGGACTACTGGGAGGGAATGGGGGGGGATTTGAGCTGAACCTGTCAGCCAAAAGGTTGGCAATGGCTTCCGGTAAAGTGTGGGTGATGCCATTTACAATAAGTTCTGCGCATTGCTGTGTATTTCCTCTGAGGTTATAGACACAGCTGTAGAAAGCTTTGTGATTGTCCTTTGCCTGAGAAGCTATTTTTACTTCAGTTTTAGCCTTTGAAGTATTAATTAATGCTCTCAGCTACCTGTTTAGATTGGTCAGGGGTCTTTTAGAATGTATGGATTTGTTCCTTTTAAGCTTGGCCAAGATATTTTTTTCTTTTGTTGTATAACTGATTAATAGTGTGATTATACCAGGGTGGCTTGTCTTTTGAGTTTGTCTTATTCTTAATACAAGTGGGCACTACTTGGTCTATACAGCTATCAATATGGCTGTATGGAGATTTTTGAAAATAGCTCAGTGCATTCTGTGGTGTTTACTGGGTTTGGGGGTGCTTGGAATTTAACCAAGGTGTTGCTTATTAGAGAGAGGTTAGCCTTGGAATAGTTCCTAAAGGTTTTTGGTTTTGCTAGATCCCCTGATTTAATTTTTATTTCAAGCAATACTGCCTTAAGGTTAGATCTGACAAGTGAAGATATTACATTGTGTGTGGAACACTGGCCCCTTACGTTTGTGAGTACAAGGTCAAGGATATCTGTAGCCCTGATAAGAGAATGGACCAACTGTTCCAGGGTGTTGGTATTAACAATGTTTAAGAATCAATGGGTTTGTGCATTAGAAGTTGTGTAGGATTCCCAATCTATAGAGAGGTAGTTGAGCTCTCCCATTAATATCATATTGGGTTGAACGGTGAGGAACTCTAGTACATTGAGACAGGTAGTATGGGCTTCCTTTGACATGAAGGGGGACCTATATGTTGAAAGGATATGGTACGGCACCCTGTTTATGGTGAGTTACACATGTATGGGTTCCAGTAGGTCATACACGTTAACTAGTCTGGATGTGAGATTAGTCGTAATATAGACTGACATGCCTCCACCTTTAGCTCCTTCTTGTGCAGTAGCTGGTTTAAAGGTGTGAAAGGCATTATAACCTTACATTGCTCAGGTGATCTCAGTGACTTTAAACCATGTCTCCGTTACTACACAGATGTCTACACTCTCCATGGAGTGGAAGGCTTGCAGGGAGTAGACTTTTTTGTTAAGACTTCTGGCATTGAGTACTACCACTTTCAGATATTCCTTCATAGGTTCAGTTAAGGGTGTATGTTTATCAGTTTAGCATTGCCTAAAAAAAGGCACTGTGGGGGTTGAAAAGGTCTTGCCAATGTCCAAAAGCCTAGGGGGACATGTGCAGACCATCCCTGGCAAAGCAGCTTGGTCTGTCAACCACGTCCTCCCAGGCTGTCAAATGTTGTACCCCCCTGGACTGACACCTGAAACTAAGTCAATTGTTAAAATCAATCATTTTCTGGTGGTAATGTGGGATCATGCTTGGAGAAGGTAGTATGCTACTCAGTGCTAGGTTCATACCTGCCTGAGACACATAATCAGCGAGCTCGATCATGTCTGGTTTCATAAATGCATGCCAGCAATAGCTATAAGAGAGAGTCATCAAGAATAATATTATTAAGGCTCAGGCACTTAGGGTGTCTAGATTAACATCAAACAATAGGAAATTTGAGGTGCTGTTATATATGCTTAAGAAAATGTTTCTTGATACAGGTTATATGTCAGACGTGATTGCATTTTTCAGGAAGTTTTAGAGAGAAAAAACTTCACTTTACTCCCATCATTATCATGAAGACAGAAGCAAAAAATACACTTTAAAGCCAATAGCACTTTTGTGCTCGATATTTCAGTGGATGTTAAAGTGCGATTGTTGGAATATTATGCATGGATAACAACGTTTCTTTAAAAAAGGTTGGTGAGGGTCTCAAGATTTCATTATAATAGAAATACAACCCACAAGATAGCACAAAAAGTTAATGAATTAACAGGCTTCAGAATCCCTAAAGGCACATATGAATGTAGGTCCTGCAAATACTGCAGAATTAGGGCCAAAAATCTATGTACACTTGCTCAAAATTATACTAGAACAGGATCTGCACAGCATTTTGACTGCAATTCAACCTACTGCTCAAGGCAAGACACACCAAACATTTTATTTAGGTAAAACAAGGTGGAAGCTTTAGTAAAGAGTGCATGAGCATTAATATACCATAAAATGTGCTTTGTTCTAACAGGCAGCTGGTTGTATTAATTTGAAAAGATTTTGTTTTTTGTCCTGGGATGCATGAAATAAAATTATCTGTGGAGTAGATCCTGACATTTTATTAAAAAAGTAAGGGGATTAGTTTGTTGTTGAAGGCAAATTATACTCCATTACTCAGTGTCACTGCAAATATTCAATATGTTTTAAAACTGAAAATATCTAAGCTGTGATGTCATACTAACATTGACAGATGTGCATGTGTCGGTATATATGGGTGATTTCATATACAGACTAATTTTAGAAGTCTTTTCTGGATAAAGATGTAAGTCTAATACATCGTGAGTACTTCTTTTTTTTGTACAAAGGAAAATGAAAGGAAACAGGCTGACTAACCAGAAAGACTGGCATAGTGTAAGCTGAAGCTGTGTGAAAACAAAGGTACACGGCCCAGATACATGGACCATATTTTAACTTTAGAATGTTTAAATCCAGTTATTGAAAAGTGTTGCACTGATAGTGCAAATATCTGCTACTGAGGCAATATTTACTGGCATGAAACAATATTTTACAAAGTTTATTCTGAAAATGTGAGAATAACTAAGAAATGAAGAAAATACAACAACAAAATGTTTAATGGTACTGGAAAACTTAGCAAGAAGAAATGTAGTTGAAAGTAACCTAAAGTCATTACAGAGTACATTTGAAATAAATTATTACCAAGGCAGGCAATGCCAAGGTTTTCGGAAATGTAGAAGTATGGCTTAGTTATGAAGTGCAAACCAGGAAAAGAGATGCATATAGATGAAATTCCGAGCCATTCATATTTGCCAGAACTGTAAGGAGATTTGCAATATGATAAAATTGAAAAATAAATTGATTATTCCACGGTTCTTCTGATGAAAGACAAGCATAAGAGTTTCAGCAGTACACTGAGAATGATCTTAAGATACAAATGCTTCAATAGGTAGTTGTGAAAGGTTGGCCATAAAAGAGGATTACCATTAGTAAAGAATGCACCCATATGTTTCATTTAAGGAAAATAATAGTGACACCTAAAGCTTGATATTTAAGGCTGACACACTGATATTGCCTAAATCACTTATGGAAATAAACACTGGCAAGAGTACAAGAGTCTTTGGAACAGCGAGGTGTAAAAAAGTCTGTGTTCTGTCATTTTGGCCAAGCATGTTAGCACAGATCGAATAACAGGTTAGTATTGTAATGAGTGTGATGCTTGTCACAACAAATATCCAGGAGTAATGATGATTATTTATTCCAGTGAAGACAACAGTGTAAAACTCAATCACATCAGTTTCAGTGTCATGAAGTTAAAATATTACCAGTAGAGGTGTGATCAGTACACTAAAAACTATATTTTCAAGATATGAAATTCCAGGTATAGTAATATCAGATAATAGTCTTGTAGAGTTCAGGAGATTAAACAGAATAATGGGAATTTCAACACAGCAACTCAAATCCAAATTATGCACAACATAATGGTCAACTTAAAACAGCAGATCAGACTGTAAAGAGTTGAAAAGAAAATATTTTTTTCTTTCCAAGTGATGTCATGATAACTTGTGTGCATATAATTACATGTTATATACCCGAGTCAGCTCTATCGCACAGAGTAAAATAGACTACTGACACCCTAAGGAAAAAGGATCTATTTGCATTCTTTATCAATCATTACCAAGGAAGGATTAAGGGAAGGAAATCCTGTTTGCATATAATTACATGGCATATACCTGAGTCAGCTCTACACAACAAAGTAAAACAGACTACTGATACCCTAAGGAACAAGGACCTATCTACATTATTTATGAATCATTACCAAAGATTAATTAAGGGAAAGAAACATTTGGTATGTTTAGCTACTTCTTAATGCTACACTTTTTACAAGAACTAATTATTTTACACTGGTAACAATTTGAAATATAAGGACAACCTGAAGTGAGCCCAAAACAAGGAAACTGAATTGCCAGAAACCAGACTTATATAATATGTCTGAGATGGCCATTTCTCAGAATATTCCTTTTTCTCCAAGGTATGATGAACCTGGAGTGGATATATCAATTTGGGGAGTGGGCCCTCATCAGGGGGTGCAAGGGTGCAAACGTAGTTTAATGGAGAACAGCAACCTTTGAGACTCAATCTTTTCCTGAATTTTTGTTCTTTATATTCATTGTTTCGGCACTCTGCATTTCGAGTGCCAGCATTTCAATAGTGAGCCTTTTACACCAATAAAATGCTGTTCTCTGACTTTGATATATTACCTTTTGCTGATATACTAGCCCAACAGCTAGTAACTATTAATAGCTTGAGGGGAAAATATTAATGCAAAGTGTCTTTCTATGAATTATTTTCTGTATACTTACACTCTGCGGAGATATCATAGTTCTTGCTTAGCATCTCTCTTCTTTTGATTCGACTTTCCTCTATTTTTCTCTGTTTGTGCTCTGTCTCCCCTCTTTTTAAACTTATAGTAACCTCACAGACGTATATAATCACAACTATGCCATTAGATAGTTAAGCATATATAATATTGTGTGTCATGCATCCTGATGAACTTCGACTTGTCCAAACAACGAGAAGACCAGCAAGAGTGGTTCATAGGATCATAGGAAGTTATTAGGCTATTGTCCCTGAAGCCCTTACAAGCCAAGCCAAGAATTTAGCCCATGTTCCAACAAGTCAGTACCCTACAAAAAGATGACAAATTGCCAATCTTCTCATGACTAAGATTGAGGCATAGTGGTGATGGGGTATTTTCCCTTTCCCCACTGTAATATGATCTCAGAGTTGTGATATATTAGTTGAAGATGGTGTGGGAAGCTGCCCCCTACATGGGGCCTGCAGAGGTGCTTTCCCCTGCAAAAGTAATACTTTTAATGCTTTTTTGTTTTGTTTTTATATTTTTTAAACGTGTTCAGGAAGTTAGATTTCATACACATCTGTTTGTTTTTGCTTTGAGAAGTCAATACAGACATACAATACTGTGTACAGTACAATAATTTTAGTATCAAGTTCATTTAAAATTTTATTCTTTAAAATATGTGTTTTATGATCTTAAACTTCCTACAACAGCTTTGCAAAAACTGAGTGTTAAGAGTTATTGAAAGCTGGAACATTTAGCTTAGTAAGTTTCTAATTAAGATAAGGGATCAAAGGATGATAGTGTAGTGGTAGAAAAAGTTTACAACGTTTTCTGTGTTAAATTTGTTTTTTCTTACTTCTTCTGTAGATCAGTCAAGCTTGATGAAAGTATCCTTGAATTTTATGAGGCAGCAATCGATGAGGCACCAATGCAGGGAGAGAGTAAAGGTAACAATGTTTTAAATTTAAATCAACCAGATGGTAAAGTTATTAAGCATTAGTATTAATGGATTAAGTATTGTCAAGAAAAGATATGATCTAAATAAATACCTATAAAGGAACAAAGTTGATGTTGTGAAGAAGATAGTGATAAAGTCATTACAGACCAATATGAAATATTACCTGGTCCTATTATAAATACAGATAAAGAGGTATATATTGTGTAAAAAGTATTGACGTGAAGAGTCAAATTTACTTACAAGTGGGATGTATTCATGATAGCTCTTGAAAACCAAAATAAAATATATACACTAGCAAATGCTCACTTTATAACTGATCTTGTTACCCCTCTATCATCCTCTAAAGGGCCCATCTGTATACCAGAAGAATGCAAAGTTCCTGTAATCACGGTGCTCAGGTAAAAAACACACTATCCAAAGCCAAGAACACAGCATCCATGGGACCTGACGACATCCCAGGCTGTGTTCTACATGAACTACAGAATGAACTGGCACCCCACCTAAGTACCATGTTCAATCATTGCCTCACCTCAGGCTATGTGCCCACTGAATGGCGCACAGTGACAGTTATCCCACTCCACAAAGGGGGAGCCACCACAAACCCCAGAAACTACCACCCAATTAGCCTAACGAGCCTGGTCTTCAAGGCTATGGAGCGTATCATCATGGAACTTATAAACAATGACATTGGTAATCTCCAAACTCAGGACCCCACCCAGTTTGGGTTTGTAAAAGGCAGATCATGTCTCCTAAACCTGATAGACTTCTTTGAAGCAGTCACCAAAGCTGTAGATGAGGGTAAGGTGGTTCACACAGCCTATCTAGATCTCGCCAAGGCATTTGACACCATCCCCCACTCTGGAATTATAGATAAACTCACTAAACTAGGTATAAATCCCTATGTCACAAGATGGGTTGCCAACTGGCTCACTGACAGAACCCACACTGTGAAAGTAGCAGACTCCAAATCCAGCTTCAGACCAGTGACAAGTGGAGTACCACAGGGTTCAGTCCTAGGTCCTCTCCTGTTTGGTATCTGCTTCTCTGAAGTACAGGCCAACAAATAAGGTCTTTGGCTAACGAAGTTCACAGATGACTGCAAACTAGGAGCCATAATCAAAACTCCAAAAGATGTGGACATCCTACAAAAGGGCCTTGCTGAGACAGATGCCTGGTGTCAAAGCCATGGCCTCAAGCTCAATGCCAAAAAGTGCATTGTCATTCCTTTTGGTAAAAACTCAGTACCCATGAACTACCACATAGGTGGTAGTCTACTTAACACTGAAAGTGTGATAAGAGACCTTGGGACACAGGTGGACAGTATTTTCTCCTTTGATAATCACATCGCCACAGTAGTCAGGAAATCCTTCTATGTGGCACACCTCATCACAAAAGGTTTCTCATCCAGGAAAAAAGAGGTCATTGTTCCCCTCTACTCGTCACTCATTAGACCCATTATAGAGTACAATGCCCCTTTTGGTATGTACCTCACAAGACATCTACAACAACTGGAAAGGCCACAGAAATACCTCACAAAGAGGATTACCGGCCTCAAAGAGATGCCTTATGCAGACCGTCTCAAAAAACTGCAGCTTTACTCCGTTGCATATCGCCTACTCAGAGGCGATCTCTGCCTAACACACAAAGCTATGTCAAACCCAGAGCTTTTAGACATGCTCCACTTAAAGAAATCCCAATCCCTATGAGCTACACGCTCTGGGGACCTAAACCTCATCACCACAATAAACAGAACATGCTGGAGGGATAGATTCCTGTCCCAGAGACTTCCCAAACTATGGAACAAACTACCTATCTATATCAAACAAAGCTCCTCATTAGCACTGTTCAAGAAAAATCTTGATGATTGGATGGGAGATAGGAAATTCACCCCGGGGATCACTTCTCTGGCTCTGCTCGACAGTGGCACAAGAAGATAATTTTCTTGGGTGGCGAAAGCCAGGGTACTTTTGGCTAGGCTTATATAGGCCCTAGGGCCAATAGCCTAGTACCTACCTATGAACCTATGAACCTATGCAAAAAAACTTTGTGAAATTTTACTGAATCATATAAAAGAAAGTATAACTTTGGAATACACAACTGTGTACTAAGGAAGACATGCAATTAAAATTGCCTAGAATCTCTGCTACAGCTACAGTTTTAAAATGATAGCGTCAGTGAAAATTATTTTAAAATGTATTCATTATTCATACAACATTGATACTCAAACTATAACATATGGAATAGTTATGGACCTAAAAGAGAAGATTAGTTATTTTAAATACTAACACATCCCATATCATATCATAACGCTTTAACATTTACATTCACAATAAATAATAAAGCCACCAATATAATACAGAATACCAGAATATACTACTAAAGTGGAAGTATTTAAATAATGGTTCCTAGAAGAAATAAATATTTTCTCTCATGTAATGACAGAAAAAGAAAGAAGAATGTAATAACACACCTTTAAAAACTTATATGTATGGGAAAAGTGCATACTGGATACAAACCAAGTATAAAGAATGGGAAAGTGACATAAAACAAAACAAAAAAAAGATATTTCCAAAAAACATGCAAAGAGCAGAATACTTTTAGATGTAGTGAAAACCCTAAATAAGAAATATAAAAAATTATACAATGACTTGCCATTAATATTACAAAAAGAGCAAACTGATTGGCCAGCGTACCCATTGTAAATCCCACAATATACCAATGGAAAAAAAGGTCCGGTCGCCCAGACTTTTTTTCCATTGGTATAAAGTGTTCAAAATCTTTTTTTTTTTTTTTTTTTTTTTAATAAATAAAAAAAAAAAGAAAGAAAAAATGGAGCAACGGAGACTTTCTTTTCTCCATTGCTTCTGTTTCAAAGCACTGATATACTGGGTATGCATAGGAATGCAAGTCCCATATGCATGCACAGTACATCAACACAAGGAAGCAGTATAACACCACCGGCAGAAGAACAGTAATGCTCCGTTATACAAAGACATTATTTAAGAAAAGTAAGTATTTTTTTTCCTAAATACTGTCATTGGATAATAGCAATAACCAACTCCGTGGTTGTGGTATATTGAAATTTACCCATGGTTGGCTTTATTTAATCACTTAGGCTTCGCCCTTGTGATTAAACCACGCCAACCGTGGGTAAATCTTCAATATACCACAGCACATCATTGGTTATTGCTTAAATATTTGATAACATAAAGGAAACAGTACTGGAGAAATTGAAACATACACAAGATAAAATTAATCCCAATTGCATAAACTGGTCAACAGGTCAAAAATATTAAATAAGTCTAATCAGTACAATTAAGTATTTAGAGAGCAACAGACATAAAACAGACAAAAAAGATATACTTAAAGAGCTTAGAAATGTTATGAAAAAATCAGTGAAAGAAATTAAATATATCCATAAACAAATACTATCATTTTTGGACAATGATATACATAATAGGTTATCTGAGAATGCTAACTATATATTAAGAAAATAGATTAGTAGAGCAGACATTGCACAATAAATAAAGTAATTAAAGGAGAATACAGCTCCAGTAATAAAGTAATTAAGGGAGAATAAAGCTTCAACATTAGATGGAATAATTCTGGAAGTTTAAAAGCTATTCCCAACTAATGTACAATAATAAAGGCATACAGTAGTGTCCAAGATAAAATAATATTCCAAGATCCTGGAGATATTCCATAATTATAATAATAATATTAAAAGTGGACAAAGATCTTAGTCACTGTGCATCTTATTGTCCAATTACAATATTGCAAGTAAGTTCTAAGATGTTTAGTTCCATATATATTGATAGGAAAAAATAAAATTTCACACTTGATACTTGAAAATCAAGAAGTATTCACTGTCAATACACTGGGTGAAGACAATATAAAAAGAATAACACAAGCAGACTATGTAATAAACACAAATGAAGAGATAGCAATTTTTCATTAGACATAAAAAAAGCTTAGAAAAAGCTTTCAATACCACAAATTGGAAATATTTATGTTATTTCAAATATGAACTTTCCACAAACATTCATACAGTTATTTTAAACTCTTTGTAATGACAACAAAGGCTATGTTAAATTAAGCCCTTATTTCTCATGAGCAGAAAATATCAAAAGGGGAATTGGAAAATGATGTCTACTCTTACCTGTACTTTTCACTCTAGATATGAAACATTTGGTAACTGTTATTAAAAGCACAGATTTTAAGATGAATTAATCCATATACAACTATCCAACTCCTTATAGTTGATATTTTATTGACACAAATACCATATTATTACTTTAAATCATCACCAAATAAAATTAAAAACTTTAATGATATCTCTGAATGGAAATTTAATAGTAATAGGACAAACTTTAGCATTATGAACTTGAAAGTATACTTAGGAAAATTACATACTGGATACAAACGAAGTATAAAGAATGGAATAGTGACATAAAACAAAACAAAAAAAAAAGATATTTACAAAAAAACATGCAAAGAGCAGAATACTTTTAGATATAGTGAAAACCCTAAATAAGAAATATAAAAAATTATACAATGACTCGCCATTAATATTCCAAAAAGAGCAAACTGATTGGCCAGCGTACCCATTGTAAATCCCACAATATACCAATGGAAAAAAAAGGTCCGGTCGCCCAGACTTTTTTTCCATTTGTATAAAGTGCCCAAAATCTTTTTTTTTTTTTTTTTTTTTTTTTTTTAATAAATAAAAAAAAAAAAAGAAGGAAAAAATGGAGCAACGGAGACTTTCTTTTCTCCATTGCTTCTGTTTCAAAGCACTGATATACTGGGTATGCATAGGAATGCAAGTCCCATATGAATGCACAGTACATCAACACAAGGAAGCAGTATACCACCACTGGCAGAAGAACAGTAATGCTCCGTTATACAAAGACATTATTTAAGAAAATTAAGTATTTTTTTTTTTAAATACTGTCATTGGATAATAGCAATAACCAAATATGTGGTTGTGGTATATTGAAATTTACCCATGGTTGGTTTTATTTAATCACTCAGGCTTCGCCCTTGTGATTAAACCACGCCAACCGTGGGTAAATCTTCAATATACAACAGCACATTGTTGGTTATTGCTTAAATATTTGATAACATAAAGGAAACAATACTGGAGAAATTGAAACATACACAAGATAAAATTAATCCCAATTGCATAAACTGGTCAACAGGTCAAAAATATTAAATAAGTCTAATAAGTACAATTAAGTATTTAGAGAGCAACAGACATAAAACAGACAAAAAAGATATACTTAAAGAGCTTAGAAATGTTATGAAAAAATCAGTGAAAGAAATTAAATATATCCATAAACAAATACTATCATTTTTGGACAATGATATACATAATAGGTTATCTGAGAATGCTAACTATATATTAAGAAAATAGATTAGTAGAGCAGACATTGCACAATAAATAAAGTAATTAAAGGAGAATACAGCTCCAGTAATAAAGTAATTAAGGGAGAATAAAGCTTCAATATTAGATGGAATAATTCTGGAAGTTTAAAAGCTATTCCCAACTAATGTACAATAATAAATGCATACAGTAGTGTCCAAAATAAAATAATATTCCAAGATCCTGGAGATATTCCATAATTATAATAATAATATTAAAAGTGGACAAAGATCTTAGTCACTGTGCATCTTATTGTCCAATTACAATATTGCAAGTAAGTTCTAAGATGTTTAGTTCCATATATATTGATAGGAAAAAATAAAATTTCACACTTGATACTTGAAAATCAAGAAGTATTCACTGTCAATACACTGGGTGAAGACAATATAAAAAGAATAACACAAGCAGACTATGTAATAAACACACATGAAGAGATAGCAATTTTTCCTTAGACATAAAAAAAGCTTAGAAAAAGCTTTCAATACCACAAATTGGAAATATTTATGTTATTTCAAATATGAACTTTCCACAAACATTCATACAATTATTTTAAACTCTTTGTAATGACAACAAAGGCTATGTTAAATTAAGCCCTTATTTCTCATGAGCAGAAAACATTAAAAGGGGAATTGGAAAATGATGTCTACTCTTACCTGTACTTTTCACTCTAGATATGAAACATTTGGCTAGTGTTATTAAAAGCACAGATTTTAAGATGAAGAAATCCATACACAAATATCCAACTCTTTAAATTTGATATTTTATTGACACAAATACCATATTATTACTTTAAATCATCACCAAATAAAATTAAAAACTTTAGTGATATCTCTGAATGGAAATTTAATAGTAATAGGACAAACTTTAGCATTATGAACTTGAAAGTATACTTTACAAAACTTTTCAAACAAAAGTATAGTATAGATATTGATGAAAAATAAATTACTTAGGAATAACCCTTGATATCAACTGTAGAAAAAACAGAAATAAGCATAAACAAAACAATACAGGAATTTGAAGGCAGATTATTACTGATTACAATATTTTCAAAAATCTTATATTTTATTCAAACAACAGCTTTAACACTCATAAAACTCAGATTAAAAAAAAAATAGAAAAATACTAATAACCTTCTTATTGTATCTTAGGCAAAAAAATAGCTTACAAAACCATTTTAAAGCAAAAAATAATAGAGTGCTGGGATTTCTTTATATAAAAAGTTATAAAAGCAAATGACAGCTTACAAAACCATTTTAAAGCATAAAATAATAGAGTGCTAGGATTTCTTTATACAAAAAGGTATAGCTTTGAGTTTTACAAGTATTAGATATTGGTAGTGGGCTA